>NW_027494586.1:0-247524 GCF_021521415.1 Bidens hawaiensis
GGTTTAATTGAGATGATTAGGATTAAATATTTACTTATTTTAGTTTGCATGTGCTTTTTGAGACTGATTATTTGCTATTTTAAGAATTATTATTATTATTACCAGTAATTAATAATCACTTGGATTTTGGGCAAAATTTAATATTGCTTCCACTAATTGAGGAACTAATTTTACTTGAAATAGTTATTTTTGGCGCTAAAAAGTGTAAAAGATAAAATAAACACATAATCAATATCTGTGGTCCACCTCATCTATTGTTATCTGCAATTTCACAATGGGAAAAGTTTAACTTTGATAAATTATGAAGATTTTTTGTTTATTTATTATTTTTATTTTTATTTTTTGAGCTTTGGGTAGGTTGTTCGCCCCTAATTCTTGCTGGTCATGATGTTCATGTGGTAACTGGTGCACCTGATTTTGTCTTCACTACCGAAATAGACTCGCCAAGACTTTTTCTTCGGAAGCTGAATTTTGGAAATATGCTAAGAATATATGTGACTATAGGTTTTGGTTATTAGTGTTTTGACTTGATTATACCATTATAGCTGGTTTTGGACTGTGGTGCTGTTCAAGCTGATGCTTTGACTGTGGATCGACTCGCTTCGTTGGAAAAGGTGTTTTAAGTTTTGTAACATGATTTTTTTTCTAGTATTAAGTTCTTATTGTTGTATGTCTTTTGGTTTTACAGTATTCAGAGACGGCTGTTGCACCGCGTGCTTCTATTTTGGCTACAGAAGTTAAGTGGCTGAATTCCATCAAGGCTGACTTAGTGGTAACTAATAATGAACTTCAAGTATTTGTTATTTTAATTTAAGTTTTTTAAGTTGCTTATGCATTATGTGGAAATTGTTATATGGAACAGGTGTCAGATGTTGTTGCGGTTGCATGTCGTGCAGCAGCTGATGCTGGTATACGGTCGGTTTGTGTAACTAATTTCAGGTAATTGAAATTATCTAAAATGCCCTTTTATAAGGACCAAGTACATTTGATTTGTGGACCAATTTTAAGTAACCATTATTAATCGACAAAAATGAAAAGTTTATTTTAAAAAATTTTTCCATTGCTCATGTTATCTGTTAAATTTTATGTTTTATCATTGCAGTTGGGACTTCATTTATGCAGAATATGTTATGGCTGCTGGATATCATCATAGGTCTATCGTTTGGCAGGTATTGTTCTTGATGATTTCTATCATCATTGTTTTCTTTTCTTGTAATGCTATACGACATATAAGGTCTAGATTTATTTGTGAGTTATCATTTTCTGTGTTTTAAGTCTTTTAAGTCTGTCTCTACTTGTTTGATAATTCATACAGATAGCTGAGGACTATTCACATTGTGAATTCCTAATTCGGTTGCCTGGATACTGCCCAAGTATGTTTCTTCTTACTTGACCCCCCCCCCCCCCCAAATATCTTCTTTATGTTGTAACTTGTAAGTGATATATTTTTATTGCAAAATTTCTTGTTTAGTGCCTGCTTTTAGGGACGTTATTGATGTACCTTTGGTTGTAAGGAGGCTGCACAAATCACGCAAGGAGGTTTGTAACAATAACAACATTTGTCTTTTTCATTATTATTTCAATCTTAATTTTCTTATGATGTATTACAGGTGAGGAGTGAAATGGGGATCGGCGAGGATGTGAAGGTTGTTATACTCAATTTTGGTGGACAAGTAAGTTGATGATTTAATATTAAGTTAGCATTTGGTCAAAAATGTGCATTAGATCAATTATGTTATTTATAGCTACATGTAACGTGACACCTATGAAAACTTGCAGCCAGCTGGTTGGAAGTTAAAAGAGGAGTACTTGCCTCCTGGTTGGCTCTGCCTGGTATGTTCCCTTTCGAATGTTCCTTAGATTTTATCTACAAGTGACAATTTTGACCGTTTACTTATGAAATCGGTTGATATGTGTTCTGTTTCAACTCAAATGATTCAAAATTAGCTAAAAGTGAAAACCAGTCAAATGGACTGGAATACTAATTCTAGCTGCTGAATAAAGTATATCCGCTTCAGAAACACTAATTTGCATTTTTTTTCAGGTTTGTGGGGCTCCTGAACAGGAATTTCCTCCCAACTTCATAAAGCTAGCAAAGGACGTGTATACCCCTGACGTAATGGCAGCAAAGGACGTGTATACCCCTAAAGTCTTTTTGTAAGCCGCTACTTTGTTAGTTAGGACTACAGAGACGGTATTTTTACAATAATAATCTATTCTTTGATGAAAATGATTTAGAACTCGGGATGACTTTCAACCCATATGACTCGTTCCCCCTTTAGATAATTTTTATTAAACATGCATAGAAAGTTACACTTTGAGAAATATACACCAAATAAATAAATAAATAATTACACACGAAACAATATTGAATATAATATGTTCATTTGCTATATCCCTTAAGTCACCTCAACATTGGACAATTGCCATTTTAGTATTTTAAAACACCCCCCCCCCCCACCAACCCCACCACCACCCCCAAATCAATCATATCGGGTGCTCCTTTCAATTAAAAAGTAAAAACATTGTCTCGAGGCCTTATTGTTTTTGTATTGTTATCTAAGTTATATTCTTATCAGTATTAAATTATCCCGAGAGATGACGTCACTCTTATCAATCACCCTTAATTATTTATTTTTAATCAAATAAAAATACAGTTTCTAAATTCCAACACAACACAAACACAAATAGTAGAATTACCTTTTTATACTTTGTTTTATGTTAATTTATACTTCACCTAGTAACACCATCATGAAGGGAAATTCATTATTATAGGAAAATTCTCGAGTCAATTTTCAAACTTGAGACCTTACGATCTTAAACTTTAACCATCACCCAAATGATGTCTTTCCCCATTGGCGCCCATCTCTCTCCTCACGTAATGACGTTTGACGTTGGTTGTTGGTGATACGGCGGTGAGTAAAGGCAAGGTTGGATGTTTGATGATATATTTAAATGGGAAAACCCCAAAATAGCCACTTTGACCAACTTGTTTCCAATTTTAGCCATCTCTTTCACAAAATCTCCAAAATAGTCACTAAAAGTCTAAAACCATCATCGCCGACGCTTTAAGACTGCCAACCGACGAAACTTGTGGACCACTAAGATATTGCCAACTGTCATATGGTTTAGTCGGTCTGACCGAACTTGTTAAAGAACCGACAGAGCTGTTACATAAATCGACATATTTAACGGAACATTGAACGGTTTAGAACCGTGCTTTCGCCGGCCGACGGAGCTGTTAGTTACCAACGATGTTCAATTAGTGATGTTCAATTTCGGCAATGTTTCGATGTTGACCTTCACTTTTTTTAGCAATATTCAGATGGCCTAGGTGGGTTCCATTAACAATTATGTCGGATCTTGCTCGTATTTCGCCAGTCCGACAAAAGCATATGATAGTTGGCAAGATCTTAGTGGTTCACGAGTTTCGCTGGTTGGTAGTCTTAAAGTGTCGGCGGCTAAAGAAAAACTTTAGAGCATTCCTACTCCACTCTCATATCTCACAACAATTCATAACCATTCCATATAATTTATTTCAGGGATTTTCTCTATTTAAAAAAAATTATAGTAAGGAATCATCATCATCGTACTCAGTAAATCCCACAAATAGCAAAGCTATGGTAGGTACTGAGGAGGCTACGATGTAGACAACATTACCTCTACCCCTAGGAATAGAGAGACTGATTCCGGTGAGACCCCCGGCTCGATAGTAGTTTTGCATCAAGTCTTGGACATATGTCACATAACACTCAAACACTCAATCATTCGGACACCAGCTGATTGGTACATGCACCTTTGTCTTTCGTCTATCAAAGTCACCACATGATGCTTGATTAACATTCCGTCACTTTTAACGTTATTTTCACGAAATTAGTAAAATAATGTCAAAATTAATCCAATTCACTTTTACCCACCCAATAACCCACACATAAACACATTATATGCGTGCAGAGCAACATGGCGTAAATTTATAGTAAGAAATAAAATGAATAAATTAATATAGTCGGTTGTGATTGCCAAATAAATAAATTGGGATATCTGTTGACTTGTTTGTAATTGTAACTTGTGTCTCTCAACTGATGGCGTCATTGAACTCCAGTTCGGTGGGAGTGAGCGGTGGTGGCAGTAACAACAACCAGCATACGGTGTTCGTTTACGGCAGCCTGTTAGCTGACGACATCGTTCGAGTCCTCCTCAACCTTCTCCCTCAAGTATCCCCTGCGGTCCTTGATGGGCTAGTCAGTCTCTGTCTCTTATTATTATTATTATTATTATTATCATCATCATCATCCAACTTCTTTGTATTTTCTGTTTATTCAAATCCTAACATATTCATGTTATTTACAGCTAAGTTTTGCTGATTCATATCTATCACACACTCAACTAATTTAGCAAAACTTTGCTTAATATTCTAGTCACAGGTTTAGCATCAAAGGACGCGATTATCCCGCAATTCTACCTCTAGAAAATAAGTCACAGGGAAGGTATGCATGCATGTTCATTATATATATATATATATATTACACGATTTCTCCTAATTTACACGACTTCAAACTTAGCTCGGCTCGTTTGTACTCCTAGTTTATAAGTATCAAAAGATTAATATTTAGTTAAGAACCATTTTATAAAACAAGGTATGTGGTAATTAAAATATATTCTTGATGATTATGTACATGATAGTATAAGCAAGCACATAAATGTTTATAAACGGTCCTTACATGTATACACCGGTTATATAAGTCGCCAAATATTTTGCGCAGGCTCTTATGGGGCTTTCTGCTACAGAAATAGATATCTTGGACATGTATGAAGACGAAGAGTATGACAAGCGGGTTGTTGATGTTTCTTTGCTGGTATGATTTTGTAAAAAAACAAATAAATAATAATTTGAAAGGTTAAATGACATATTGCAGAGTTGGATACAGGAAATTGGTTTTCAAAATAATTTACTTTTATATCAACAAATAGCGCAAGATAGATAATTCTAGTCTTTGTGCAGGATGCCTCTGAGGTCTTACAAGCCTATACATATGTTTGGGCCAATAGTACTGATCCTGATTTATATGGAGAATGGGATTTTGAGGTTAGCTTGTTATAGATATCGTATTTTATCTGATCCGTTCGCACATTCACACTCTTTTCCCTTAACATATATAATTTTTTATGGATGCTGGTTACTTGATAGGAGTTTAAAGAGTCAAAGTTGAAAGGCTATTTGGAAATGACCAAGAACTATGTTGAAGTACTGGAAGACACCGAAACCTCGCTACCTTGAATCATCAGTACCGCTGTTTATAGACAATAATATTATATTATTTGGAAATCTTGATTCAGTTCATGTAATTCATACATCCATACAACATCACAAAATGTTTTTCAGACAAATATTATGTTTTATTGACTGAGAAACTATCTGATTGTATATTGTTAAAAATAAACATGGTTGTTTGATTAATAAATTCATGATCATGTTGTAAATTTGTTTGTTTAATGAATTTATTTCAGATAATGAAGTAAATTTGCATTTATGAAAAAACAATGGCACATTGTGTAATTTGTTGTCAACTAGAAGGTTGGATATTTGTGTTTAATGGGTGGTGTGTATCCATCCTCTTATTCTCCCTTAAAACCTTTATCTATCCTCTGTTTCTAAAGGAACAAAATGGTGTTTTTGAGTAGTATCAAGCTGCCATTGACGCCTCTTATCTCTTTGAAATCTAGCAGGATTTCAAAGCCTGCACTGCACATCTATTCAACTGCAGCAGGTAGTTTTGTATTACAGCTTTGTCTTTTCGGTTTGTTAGAAACCGAGGTTGAAGATGATAATGTTTTGTGTAGGGTATAACAGCAAATGCTGGGATTGAATGTGAGCCTTGTGAGGGAAGAGGATGGCTGGTTTGTGATTTCTGTAAAGGTCAAAAGACGAACGTAAAATCGGAAACCAATCGCATCTATCGTAGATGTCCATCTTGCAGAGCTGTAAGTAATGCCGTTTTTTTTCTATGTAAAACATGTTACATATTAATCGGGTACCTGAATACTCAATACCCGTAGTTTGTTAAAACTTATTACTGGGACTCTCAAGTCTTGGTTACATTTTTTTTACTATTTTAATCTTTATATATATAACTGCTAGGAAAAATAGAAATTTAAAAGCTAAATAATCAGTTGGTTGGTATTTAGTAGATTGATCTGTCACTAGAGACAAAGGTAAAAAAAGATAAAAAATAAATTGCGGGTAAGGTTTGGATAAACGGACTTGATATCACCTAATGCCATACCCATCCAATTATCTGTCCCGAATGCTTTGGGTTTGCCTATCGGGCCGAGTTCATTTGCCATTCAAATCGGTGATGATCGGCTGATTATAAACTGCTTCTGAATGCTGTACCTTTGGTTCACTTATGACAGGTTGGGTATGTGTTGTGTCCCAAGTGCAAGGTTTTCAAATGTGTTACTTTTCCTGACCAAAGTGATGTTGAAAGCTGAAGGCTTTCGGGCTTAAAGTTCGACAATACTGTGTTAATGGTGTCGCGGGCGACTTGAAGCCTGCTTGTTTTCATTGTTGATATTGGCTTTCTTTTAACTTTCAAGATGATTAAAAAGGCTGTTAAGAATTGATTCTATTCATTTTATAGCAAAACAGATCCACAATCAAATATAAATAAATATTAAATTGAAAGTTTTATATAAATATTATTTTCTTAGAAGACAAAAAATGATGAAGAAACTTTTGAAAATAGAAAGTTTAAATAAAGTTTGAAGTAGGTAGTTTATACATATAGAATTACATCAATATTTTTTTAGAGCTTGTTGGTTCAGATCCTGGTTCTTGTGGTTTAATAGCTTGCATGCTAGTATTGGATTCCAAAGGCCCTAAGGTTCGTCGGATCGATTACAGTACACACAAATGGATGTGTTCATGATGTTATACAAAGAAAACCATGCATGATTCTAGTAGCTATCCCATCTGACCAACGAGATCTTCTTCGAGTTTACACATACATAAATTCTTGCATTAACGAAAACGAAATCATGATATTGTATGAATAACTATTCTATGAGAACGACCCTTGCGTATTCGTGATATTGTATGAATAATGAATATACTTACATATGTGCACGAGGTTACAATGGTGTCAAATGCCATAAACATGATTTATCATGTTCGATCTTAATGGCATGTCATGTATGAATTTAACCTATAAATGAAGGATTGTATGACTTTGCCAACAAATTAACACATTTATGAAAATGCTAATGCTCTATTGACTATATTGAAATTTTAATCCGAGGTGCAACATATCGTGGTTTATTATTAGGGTACTAGCGGCACAACTCAAAAGTACTCAAATGATACAACCAATTCGGGACAATCACCTATTTTTATTTTATTGGAAAATTGGATTGTAATAATCCCAACTTAATGCAGTTGGCCAATAATAATCCCAACTTTAAAAATAGCTGTCACTGGTCCCAACTTTCACACTATTTGTTTTCATTGAACCTCCGTTAAAAAAAACTTAACGACGTTAAGTTTTTTCCAAATTTCATATTGATTTTTTAGGACTTTTGATCGGAATGAGAATTTGAATCGATTGATGTAAAACTTAACTTGAAATGGTGCTTCAAACAGCTTGATTTTTGTTAATTAAAAGTTTAAACACCGAAATTGAAGCATCCTTTAGTCGTTTGGACCACCGTTTGGAGGTAAGTTTTACATTAATCGACTCATATCCTCATTCCGATCAAAAGCCCTAAAATATCAATTTGAAATTTCGAAAAAACTTAACGCCGTTAAGTTTTTTTTTAACGACGGTCCAATGAAAACAAATAGGGTGAAAACTGGGACAAGTGACAGCTATTTTCAAAGTTGGGATTATTATCGGCCAAATACATTAAGTTGGGATTATTAAAATCCAATTTTCCTATTTTATTTAGTTTATTTTTTTAAAACCAAATCTATTAAAAAGGACCCAAATTGGTATTGCCACCTATGGATAAGTATCCAAATTTTTTTTTTCCAGAATTTAAATGAACACTAAATTACTTTTCTAAAAACACAAAAATAAAATTTCATTAATTCAAAATAATAATAAGAAAACTACATAAAAACAACCTTTGATTCTTAGAATCCATGTGATATAAAAGTGTTAAAAAAATTTAGTAGAAATATAGTTTGGTATAAAAATACAAACACAAGATAGATCAATTTATATTATAAAATAATAATTATTTGGAGGTAGCACAAACAACGGTCTCATAACCGTTTGACAACGTTCACACAACATGCATCCTTGGGTATTAAGTCCATCCGTAATGGGTGCCAACTTGGGGCGATTTCCGGCGACAAGACCCCCCCCCCCCCCCCCCCGACGATTTGTGGGGCGATAGGGGGGGGGGGGGTGAGAAGCCATAAATAATTGACATGTGTCAAGTGGAGACCAAAAGGAAAAAGTTATAGAGGTAATTGTACACATTTTCTCTTTTCACATGAAAGACACATGTTAATACTCCCATCATTTTAGAACGTCTATAACTTTTTCGTATGATATTTTTTTTAAAAAAATGCATCATAATAACAAGCGTTTTTTTATCTTTAATATGAGTATGATTTTGTTATATAAAATTTAAAACAAAAATTACGTCATTGTGTCTTTTCACACACCATTGTGTCTTTTCGCACCCCATTGTGTCTTTTTCGTCATTGTGCATTTTCGCACACCATTGTGTCTTTTCGCTTATTATTGTGTTTTTTTTCGTCATTGTGTCTTTTCGCACACCATTGTGTCTTTTCGCTTATCATTGTGTCTTTTTTCGTCGTTGTGTCTTTTCGCACACCATTGTGTCTTTTCGCTTATCATTGTGTCTTTTTTCGTCGTTGTGTCTTTTCGCACACCATTGTGTCTTTTTCCGTCATTATGTCTTTTCGCACACCATTGTGTCTTTTCGCACATCATTGTGTCTTTTCGTTTATCATTGTGTCTTTTTTCGTCATTGTGTCTTTCAACTCATCATTATGTTTTTTAAAATACTAATAACAACGTTGTGTAATAATAATATGTAAAAATAATGATAAAATAACAACAAATTATTAAATACATAAAACACAATGATTAATACATGTTACACAATAACTTGAAACGTAAAACACAATGGTGAACACGTATAACACAATGATCTAAAGCGTAAGACACAATGGTGAATACGTATAACACTATGACCTAAAGCGTAAGACACAATGGTGAATACGTATAACACAATGACCTAAAACGTAAGACACAATGGTGAATACATATAACACAATGACTTGAAACGGAAAACACAATGGAAACAACATATTACACAATGACTTGAACATAATATACAATGAACGTAATACTATTTTTCTCAAATTAAATGAATTTGTCATATGTCAATCCAAACAAAAGACAATGAACGTATTACACAATGACTAAAAGTTAACGATGAACAAAACGACACAATGACGTAATCTTTGTTTTAATTTTTGTTTTTAATATGAGTATCAATTGAAAAATATAATGATCAAAATCTATAATACAATTCATATGAAAACTCAACTAAAAGACACAATGAATAACAAAAAAAAAAAAAACAATTAAAAAAGCTCATTAATTTTTTTTATTTTTATATAACAATATGATACTCATTTTAAAGATAAAAAAATACTTATTATTATGGTGAATTTTTTTTTAAATAAGGTCGTATGAAAAAGTTATGGACATTTTAAAATGATTGGGGAATTGACATGTACCTTGCATGTGGAGAGATAAAGTCAACAAAGGTGGGTTATAGCCTTTATGCCATTTCCATCAATTTTTATTTATTAAATTAATCTCAGCCATTCAAATCTAAGATCAATGGACTGGATTCCTTCTCACCCTTCTTATTTTTGTTGTCCTTTGTATTTTAACTTTATCCTGATTGTGAGAGATATATATGTGTGTGTGTATATATATATAGGCTACAACACTATTACACCCCAAAAACAAATTCCCACCCCTTGCTGACTGGACATCACGTGTCGTAATTCGCCCCCATCTGTAACCCCTCCACTACGCATAGCCTAATAGTAAAGACCGAATTGTGAAGCCCAAATCCATAACTGAAATGGTGATGGCAGTGTTACGGAAGCAACAGAGGCATCCTGAGTACCTATGTGAAACGAAAAATTAAAGTATCAAGACGTGTGCTATGTTGACAATAATAAAATACATAAATAATGCTACAAGCTTTTATAAGTAATTTTTTTGAGTGTTGACGTGATGTGGTTTCAACAATTAATCATTGGGGAATACAAATTAGCAACTTATTGAGAAATGTAGTCTCAATTTATCATTTTCATTCATATTTTATAAACAAATATATGTTTAGCTTTTTGTAGCCTAAAAATTGGAAATAAACTACCAATTCACTAATACACTAACCCACGACTTAACTACATATAAATGCGAAACCAATAAAACAAGTAAACTAAGCAAAAAAAAAAAAAAACCAAAGTAAATTCCCACCTTCTGCTTCCATTCAAGGCACATAACATGACATAAAAACCGATATTATACTCGTATCGGATTTGGTTATAATTGATATAATCATAAGGTTCAACCGGGTTAAATAGTTTATCATATAATTCCCATATAAATAAATACAACTTTAACTTAAAAAATTACTCAAAAAGTACATTAATAAACATCTCATATGAATTAAACATCACACATAAACAATGATCAAGTCAAATACGAACTTAATCTGTTATAAAAGATGTAAAGAAACCAACCTTATACAAAATTGGTTGATTAGTGAAACATCATTTACTATGCTTACTCGTTTCAATTTATCCGCTCATTTAAAAAAACTAGACAGGTGCCCGCGCGATGCAGCGGGTGTTTGAACTTGTTAATAACGTACCAAATATAAGTGTTTATGGTTCGGTTAAAACCTTGAAATCGTTTAAATCGGTCATTGGTTTGACTTCTTCTTTCTTTTCTTTTTTTACTTTCGGTTTGTTGGTCGGTTTCAAAATGTTCAAAACGTAGTGAACGGTTGGTTCGCGGGTTATACTGGACACTGAACACCCCTACGTAACATATTAATTTATTTAAAATGTAAAAATTATAACAATATCATATCCAAATTAAAGAGAATGAAATGCTCGTTTTTATGGTGTAATTTTTTTATAGAAATATTAACGTTTGAAAAGGCTATAGTCGTTTAAAAATCATGGGTGGGAAGTTAGTTTACAAGTTAAATTAAAAACATAATATGGTTAAAGATGAGAGACCAAACTTGTAAATTGAATGGATTGTGTTTAAAAAACAAGTTGTAAATTACTTAAAATTGAGTGTCTTAATTTGCCCTTGTTTGATGTATTATATATAGTATCGAAAATATGAATCGTAAAAAATATTAAAATCTCCTAGTTTAAAACATTTTTTAAATAAAAATTGGGAGTACGATATTCTAGTAAACTGTAAGAAATGCAGAGCTCTATATACAAGTTGTCTTACCAAAATCATGTATAACCGGTCCAACCGACCACAGTTTTTAAAATATTAGTTAAGTTACATATGTCTGTTCTTGAAAAAGTAAATATTGTGGGGCCTATGCTAACTAAATAAATAATATTCAGGAACTGGTGCCTGTGGCATGCAAATTGGTAAACCAAAACCAGCATTGAAATCGATGGAACACGAGACTCGATCTAAGGCGGCACCGGACTGGACCGTCGAGGAATCCTTAACTCTGGTGAACGAGGTTGCCGCCATTGAGTCCGACTGCGGCGCCACGCTGTCTTCTTTCCAGAAGTGGAAGATCATCGTCCAGAACTGCAATGCGTTGGGTGTCAATCGGAATCTCAACCAGTGCCGGAGGAAATGGGATTCATTACTCTCCGATTACAAAGACATCAAACGCTCAGGATCAAAGAAAGCTACTTTCAATTCCGACTTGTTTAAGGCTATAGAACGCTACGTTGGGGATTGCCAGGGCGGTTACGACACCGATCCTGACCCCGATGAGCATCTGCCTGCTGTTGTTCTACAGTCCGGTAATTCCGGTTCGGGTTTTATTTAGCTGGGTTAATTGGGTGTCGATCAGTGGCGCGAAGCTTGGACGAAAACGCCATATAAAAAAAATTCATAAACAGGGGTGGCCGGGCTCAAAATTTTCGGACGAAAATGTGTAAATTTACATTGCATATAAAATTTCGGATTAAAACACATAAATTTACACAATACAAGCTTCGCCCTTGGTTTTGACTTTCGAGTATTTGACCGAGAAAATTAGTTTAAAAAGGTAGAATGCTAAAAGTTAAAGTAATGTAATCATCTTCACTTGTAATTTGTAAAATAAAAAAATTATAACTAAAAAGCATAAATAACCAAATACTAAAAGAAAATGATCCAAAAGCACAGTCCGTAACATGAAAGTTAAAGTAATATAATCATCTTCAAGCAAAATTGAAAAAGGTTCCGGGTATGTTTAACAAAACTAGCTAGTAGCTGCAGCTGGAAGTTGCTAGCTGGTGGTTGGAAGTAGAGATGGTCAAAAAAACCGGTCCGGGAACCGGTTTGCCGGTTTAAACCGGAAACCGGTTTTTACGAAAACCGGTTTTTTAAAAACCGGTTTGACCGGTTTACAAACCGCCGGTTCGTATTTCGGTTACAAGTTTTAGAGCCAAAACCGGTTAACAAACCGGTTAATGGAAAAACCGGTTTTTTTTAAAACCGGTTATTATGAAAAAAACCGGTTATTAACCGGTTATTTAAAAAAAAAACCGGTTAACCGGTTATTAACCGGTTCTAACCGGTTTCTAAACCGGTCCTAACCGGTTAGACCGGTTAGGGTTTTGACATACAAAAACCGGTTATTAACCGGTCCGGTTATTAACCGAACCGGTTTTTTTTTCGGGCCAAAAAAAACCGGTCCGGTTAATAACCGAACCGGTTTTTTTAAAAAAAACCGATTTGTGCACCTCTAGTTGGAAGCTATATCTGGTAGCTGTAGTTTTTTAGATATATTTAGATGTTTGGTAGAGTAGCTGGAGCTTTTAATAAAATGTATAAAATTACTAAAATGAACATAACTAAAAACAATAATAGTAAATATATTTATTTTGAAAGATTATTTAAGTAAATTAAAATACTAAAAGCTTTTAGCTCTTTCTAAACGCTACTAGTAGAAGTTTTAAGCTTTAAGTTTTTTCTCCTAACTTAAAAGCTTTAAGCTCTTTAAACCAAACAAGACTTTATAAATAGAAGTTTTTTCTTAAAAGCTTGAAGCTTCTAAAAGCTCCTAAAAGTTTTTTTTGCCAAACATACCCTCAATGATAAAAAAAAGGTCCAACATAAACGTCTTTTAGTCTACACTAAAAGTTAGTTTTAAATTTGTTAGATATAACATGAAAAAACATTAAAAAAAGTAAAATAATAATAATACCTTTATGAATTTCGGGCTGACACGAAACCCAAAAATTAGATACCAAGAACCAACTCGAATTACTACGGTTTAGGTTTGTGTAAGGGTTCCATGGCTCGGGTTAGTTTGGGTCGGGTTTTGGTTAAAAGTGACGGGCCTACTTTTGACATTAGGTTCGAAGAATCAAAGGTCCCAGATGATGATAACACCTCAGAACCACACAGTAGAAGTGAAATCAAAGCCAGCAAGGCGTTTGAAAAGTGAGAACATTGAAATTGAAGAATGCAGTTCAGATAGCTTAAATGAATGTACAAGGTTTGTCGAAATTAATCGGTTGGATCATGAACAAAACTTGGCTGAGAAACTGAGAGAAAATGCGGAAATGATTGAAGCTATAGTCAACAACAGCAATGATACAAATGACTTAACAAGGATCAATGGTAATAACATTATTACTTGCCTAAGTAATCTTGCAGTCGCCCTTGACGAGCTTAGCAAATTGCAAACTGATTCACTAGTGTAGGGCTTTCATTTCTTTCTTTATGTACGAGTTGATTTATGTTATGTTTTATCTTTAAAGTAATAAAATCAGTTTAACAAAATGTATTCTCATAAAAGGATAATGAGCTTCAAGTCTTCAATAACATCCCGAATATCTAATGGATCAAATTGTCATAGGAATATATACATTTACATACTTTGCAGTTTCGAAATATGAAGTATGAATGAAGGAATATGACAATCCGATTACTGGGACACTGAAGAAATTTGTGAAGTGTTCAAGGATCTGAGATGTATCCGCTTATCAAACCGATGATTAACACGATGAAAACAAATAGAAAGGGGTAACCTTTCTTACTTCTCCTAGCCTGCAAATAAGTAAACAATCTATGAAGTAAACATAAATATAAAAAATTTATATAGTTTCCAAACAAGGATCTAAGACAAGGGATACAATGCACTCACCAATTCTTGCTTAAGTGCCTCTTTTGCTTCAATTATAATGCTGTTCTGACAGGTTAAACTAGATATTGTGGATTTAGCCTGCAAAAGTATTTATAATCAGAATAGATTATCTTTAAATACAGTATTAAACAGCTTACTTTGCACATGATTTTGTGCATTTATTGGGCCGTGGGCGGTGGGTCAGATGACTAAAATGCCCCTTGTAAACGACAGGATATGTAGAGAGAATCTAACCTCTTTCAGTTGATTTTCTAATGCAGCTTCCTTTAATTTTAACTCCTTGACTTGATTAAACAACCTCAACTTCCTTTCTGGATCCTCTTTCACAACTTTTACAGGGTTCGGTTTTGAATTTTCTGAAAGATTCCCTTCATGATCACCAGATGCCTTCGGGTCCTCTGTGGTCAAACCACCTTTGACTTCCATGCTGTCTTCAGTTTTCTGCAAGAAAAACCATGTTCACATTACAGAAAGATATTCTCATCAAGAATATCAAAGCACATGTCCTGTAAAGAGCATATATGTATCACTAACCGTAGGCGATGGGAGGGTATTTTCGTCTTTTTTCACCGCATTCTCTTCTTTAGACGGTTCTTTCTCCAAACCTTTGTTTTCCATCACACTCTCTTCTTTGATTGAAGATTCATCGGATGGTTCTTTCTCCAACACTTTGTGTTGCAGCACATCCTCCTTTTTAACCGAAGATTCATTAGCTGGTTCTTTCTCCAGCACTTCGTGTTGCACCACATCCTCCTTTTTAACTGAAGATTCATTAGATGGTTCTTTCTCCAACACTTCGTGTTTCACCACATCCTCCTTTTTAACGGAAGATTCATTAGATTGTTCTTTCTCCAACGGTTTGTGGGCCACCACGTTCTCTTCTTTAACTGAAGATTCATCAGATGGTTCTTTCTCCGACACTTTGTTCTTATGTTCCTCAGATGGAGAATCTTCCTTGGCAACAAGAACAACCCTGAGCTTCTTCTCTTCAATATACTTACCACTACCTTTAGCGAACTGCCAGTGCCAGGGGGAGCAACAATGAGCATCAATAATATAAGTATATAACTTTTAACAGAAAATCAAAATACTTACCAATTCAAGAGTTACTTCTTCTTCTTTTGTCCCGGCATCAACAACTGTGCTCTGTATCAGGAATTTATCCTTGCAGTCCACCTCAGATGGAGGTGACCTTAGACCTTGCATAGTAACTGCAGCACAAGTACATTCAATAAAGATCAAAGAATATAAAAAGAACGATTAACGATTAACGATTATTATAGGCGTGCGTAACGATGATAATAGTTACAAAAACATTTCGATGTATGATGAAGTCGTGAACATATACCTGTGAAGTCGCATGTTGACTTTGGGCTAATGATGCCTGAATTTGGTCTCACACAAAATCTCTTTGGTGATGTGGTCTTCACCTGTTTGATGTAAAATGTGTATATGTGACCAAATTATAGCTTAAAAGCTTTGCATTGATGAAAAAAGTTAATATGACAGATGAATTAATGAAGCGGGAAGCACCTTATAAGCAACATATTGATCAGAAATATTGGAGAGGTGAACAGAAGATGTACTTTGTTTCTTCACCTCACCTGCAAAGAGAATGAAAGTTATGATTTCTGTCCTCGGTTCGTTAGCATGGTCACTCTATTGTCTATATGGTTGCAAATTTCTCCATAACATGCTACACTCTATGACTCATGTTTTGTTTATGGCATTAGAGCCAAAATATAGATGATAGAAGATTAAACCAATTTTGGAAATAGGATACAATAAGCGGCAACTGTGCGCATATTACAACTACTAAAGGCGTTCTAGTCGGCTACTAGCTATAATAAACAGAATGTACAATCTCCTAAGATCTATAAGCCTTAAATATGCAAATCTAATTCTAATGCATACTCTCAGACCTTGTGGAACTGCAAACTAACCGAATAAGGTCTGGTTCATGTTCGTCCATTAAGCTTTTATCAGACCTCATGAACAGCTAAGCGAACGAAATTTCTTGTTCTGTTTGTTCATTAATAAATGAACTTGTTTATGAACGGTTCATGAATGCAAACGAACGAACACGAAAAATTGTTTTGTTTGACTTTGCTAACCAAGAATGGTCAATGTCAACAGTTCGTTCCGGCTGCCAAGTTTGTGTTGGCGTTCTATTTTCGTATGCTGATTTTACATATAAGTTAATCACATCATACTCATATATATATATATATATATATATATGTTTTACAGTTAATAATTTTGCTTACATTCATATAATAAAATTAGAGAAGTCAATTAGAAAAAGTATTAAAAACCTATATGAAGAAACATAAACGGACACATTATTGAACGAAATTCCTTGTTCATGTGCGTACGTAGATCAACACATTGAATTCGAAATGAAATGTGCTTACATTGGAAGGTGATTGCGGTTGCATCGATATGCAAGAATCTTCCACCCATGATAGTGGTTCCTTGTCCGCCAAAACACAGGGTCACCAGGTTATTCATAATACTGATCACCTCACATTATAACCACATCATTACAGATCCCGACGCCACAATTTTAGAATCCAACAAATCATCAATCGCCGATTAGAAGGTTCATTTCCGATTATTATATCAATTAACGGAAACCTCTACGGAAAATTAGCGTGATTATTATTATTAGTTCAATTTAATCTATTCTTCCACCATTTTCTCGTGTCGTCGTATTGTTATTGATATATATATGTTGCTGCATGGGTAGTCTCTGTTTTTATGGTGTTAATTTGGTCCTCTATTTTTGTACTAATTACCGTTGTGGCCCCTGACCTTGTAACTAACCAATGATGATATTTTACACAACTGAAGCAATAAGCTTTTCTTATTGGATGCAAATCACTGTTGTGTATAGAGATGCACAAACCGGTTTAAAACTTAAAACCGGTTAGGGTTGAAACTGTTTCGGTTTGGTTAACAAAAATCAAAACCGGTTTAAGATGGTTTCGGTTCGGGTTGGAACCGGTTTCTTAACCAAATTACAATCGTTTCGGTTTGGGTTTTGATCGGTTTCGGTTCGGGTTTGGATCGGTTTTTACCCGGTTTTGACCGGTTTCGGTTTGGTTAACCGGTTTGGAACCGGTTTTGGGGATGAAAATTGCAAACCGGTTCCAAACCTACGGTTTCAATCGATTCCAAACGGTTTCTATATAATCGATTTCCAACCGGTTCGGTTTTGGTTCAGTTAACCGGTTTATCTGCCCACCTCTAATTGTGTCCTCTTAGGTAGGTTACAAGTTAGGAAATAAAATCAAGTTTTAATATTGAAATTGAATTGAGTTGCTTTTTTTAAAAAGAGTTTTTCTAGACAGATTTGGACCTAAATTGAATTCATAAATATTACATGATTTGAAGTTTAAATAATTGAAGTATTTTAGTAACTAACTTCTACAATCATCAATGTTATAAGTGTATCATCGATCGTGCAAAACAATATATCATATCTAACTATACTATTAAATTAATAGACTTTAACTCAACTTTACATTTTTCTATTGATTATTGTTTAGACTTTTCATGTATATCTATCACTTGTCTAATTTTCATGTTAATAAAATAAATCAGAAATAAATTAAAATAAGACAAAATTAATTCTCTTTAATGATTCTCTTTAATGATTCTCTTTAATAATTATAATTATTAATTAATTACGATTTCTATTATTTATATTATTATGTATACTATAACATAATCCATTCTCATTGACGGTTCCATCTTGTTCCACCTATGACTACCTTCAATTCATTTATCTGTCAAATTCACCGTCCACCATCGATGAAGTTCACCATCAAGGTTACCTACGGTCGCTTTAATCATCAGGTTTTAAAACTAATTTTTTTTATTTTGATTGATTTCATTCACAAATTTAGGCTTCCCACAAGGTTTAATTTATTTTAGATAATTAATTGATAATCATCCATCGGTTCAATATCGGATTTAACTTTAGTTTAATCAGTTCTAATTTTATATTTATGAAATTGACCGATTGACTCATTCAAAATTGAACCATTGGAGTATAAACTCAGATTCATAATCAATTTCTGTAAAACATGAATAAATCATCCATTTGATTAAGAAATTATTTAATTACGGAATTTCTATATTTTAATAAATTATCGTATATCATTTGATTAAGGATATGATTAAGCATTCTTAAGGGTTACTATAAATACGGATTTTGACCGATTGACTAATTATAAATTGAACGATTAAGGATTTAAATATATGAGGTTGATTCTAATTTTAAACATATTAAATATATTGCAAATATTGTAATTGATAATTGTTGTTCAGTTATATTAAAATTGTGTTAATGTTAATAAATAAAAAACAAATTAGTAATTAGGTTAGTTTTTTACACCTTATATCAATTACTTAATTATTCAAATGCTGATTAATTATATTATGTTGAGTATTTTTATAAATTTCAACCATATGATTCAGGATTTAAATATATCATACTTTATTATAATTTTATATATTAGATATACGGTAATTGATAATCAATTTAACATATACGAAATTATTTAGTTGATTTAAATGATGATTAATTATATTAATGTAAATAAATAAATTAGTAACTTATATTTCTACATTAATAAGTTAATTCCGTATGTTTAAATATAATCTAGATTTAAAGATATTAATTTAATTAATTTGTATTTATAATATAATTTAACAACATTACATTTTAGTAATTCAAATTTTGAAAATCAATTAATCCTCATCCCCTAATTTTCGTCCATAATTTAAGGTAATTGAAATTCCCTAATTTTTTGTTTTTAATTAATTCCGTATATACATTCTTTCTTTAATCAAGTCTCCCAAAATTCAATCCTTTACTACTTATGTATAAATACTTCGCTTTCACACAAGAATTCTTACACTATCACACCATATTTAGCAAAAACGAATATATTTGTTTCTAAGATTTATATTTTTTCTTGTGTTTATATCGTCCATTTTTCAAAATTATATTCGTATGTTACGCTCACTATATTATTTCATAACATTAAACTGTGTAAACCGAAAACATGTTTGTTAACTGTATTTGTAGGCTTCGTCTACTCCTTTGTCCGATCAAGTCACTCCTATTCATGACCGTGTTTCATCACTTGACGAAAAGCTTAACTGTTCACCTGTCAATGATTTAAAGCTCAAGCGGAAGTTGGATGAAGCTTATGATGTTGAGGTCGAGACGGGCATGTCGTCAACCAAATCCAAGAGTGGTGAAGAAGCTAAAAAGAATACCAATGGTGATGAAGTAGTTACCCTTGTCATGCCCAAGGTTTAGAGACCCGTGGATTTCTCAAGACTCTTAATAAATGCACCATTTTGCAATTCTCTTTAATTTATTTATGTTTCACTTTGAATGACTTTAGTTTTGGTAATTGGTATTTTGTGTTTACATTTTGGTTTTTATTGGTGACTTTAGTTTTGGTACTCTTTATTTTGTGTTTAAGATTTTAATATAATCTTATGTCACTGGTTTTAATGTTTATCATGCATGTCATATGTTTATGTTATATGAATATTGTTGACTAGAGTTTTTGTTATTGATTTGGATAACAACTACATAGTTCATTTAAGATTTCAATGAGAATGTTAATCATTTTAATTTATATACTATATTACATTGGTAACGCCAACAAGTAATGTAAAGTTACATCCATCAATTATGTACCTCAATTAATTGTTGAATTATAATTTTTTTTTATTGTTTTGACTTATTTGTTCTATCACTTATTTATCATTTTGAGATACTTTTATTAAGTTTACACATAACAATGGTGTTATTCGAATTAAAATATCAACCTTAGTTATTCACTTAATACAAACTTGTTGCCACTAATATATTCAAAATTTCAAAATTTAGTATAGCTTTTATTAATAAAAAACATACATAATTAAGTTATCACATTTACAAATTGTTAGTTTATTTTGAATTGGTGTCAAGGATAGACTTCATTATTGATTATCAAACACACTGATGGAGGTTTAATTTTACATATAAAAATAAAATAATTATGATATAGCTGTGATTAACCACAAACATACATAATTAACTTATCACATTTAGAAATTGAACCAATTAGTTAGAGTATATTATAGGTTTCAAGCATGGATAACTAATTTGTGTATTACAGTTAAATTTAAACATATCAATTTAAAATCTAGACCATATTTAAAGGTATCAATTTAAGTTTTGAAGTTACATTATAATATATATATATATATATATATATATATATATATATATATATATATATATATAAATAATACAAATAATGTCGTAATCAAAATCTTTTAGCAAAAAGAATCCACAATAATATTAAAATAATATTAACATACTGAAGTCATACATACCTATTCTCATCATCATTCATCAAAAGTTAATCAAACCCTTCATCTTCCTCCTATCAACCGGCTACACTATTTTCAGGTAAGATCTTCATGATTCTACTGTTGTAATGTTAACATAATTTGCATCGCCGGCACTTGTATTATTGTATCTTACCAAAACTTTCAAAAGTGATGACCCAATTATCTGTAAATTGGTTAAAATTTAAACCAACATTTCTGATACGTTTTAAACCTTAACTGGCAAAAAAGATTGTTTATGAAACTATTGGTCACTATTATTGTTAATTTTTTGAGTAAATACATACACTAATCAGGATTCTTAACTATTTATGAAATCTCATTAACCATTGGCAACTTTATACGTTAATGTACACTGTGATATACAAAATCAATTAGATCAGAAATAGGATCGGATGAATCACCAATCAAAAGATCATCTGGCATATCTATAATGGCATTGTTGTATTTATAAATAATGATATGCAAATGTTGTATTTATAAATAAATGATAATTTTATATGAATTATAAGATATCATAACTTATTTGAATCAAATACAAAAACATACAAAGACTAACAAAGACAAATGAAAAATAAAAATATATTATAACTTATATCATGAGTACAATAATAAGCAAACAAAGAAATTAGTCTCTAAATCAACAAAACAATTTTACAATTTTGATTCAACAAAACTTCTATCTCAATATTGATTCAAAAGATGAACTTTATCTAAGACATTTATTACACATCAATAACCGCAATGTTTATTACTCTAAGATAATATCCGTATTTATTTACACATCAATTTAAATATTCGTTGCACATTAATATTAAAAGATTAACAATATCTAAGACATTTCTTTTTATCAGTATATTTTAAATTTATGTTACAAAACAAACTGTTATGACAATCTAAAACCTAAATTTAGTCTTTTATAATACTATAATTAATTGATCTGCAAAGTAAAGTCTTAATCAATATTCAATAACGTATTAATTTTCATTCAAGTATAGTTGACATATAGTTGATTTGTAATATACTAGGTTATTAACCTGTGACATTCGTCAATTTTGGGTCTCGATTCGTAGTTGTTTTGTAAACTTTATTGATGTAAACCAACCCGTTTTGTAAACCGAAACCTTTGATATAATAAAAATGATGGATTTTATGTTACAATATTGTTTTACACTTGTTGGGTCTTGAAAACATTCAGTTCGGTTTTTAAAACGCTTAAAAATCACTTAAAACGAACTTCGGGGACCAAAACTGCCATTTTTGAAAATATTGAAAATCTGGAAAATAACCCCGTCGCGGGGCGTGACGGGGTACCCCTATTCTGGTAGCGGGGCGCGAAGGGACACCTGCACAGCTGCACGTTTTTGGCTTATTTTTATGTAAACATGTGACCAAAACACCCCATTTTCATGCAAGACCCTTTATGCTTGACCTTTTCAACTTACCATATATATACACCACCCTTTCCATCCATTAATCTCTGCTACAACTCCAAATTCTCTCTCAAATTCAAAGATCTTAAGGTTATTTTCATTGTGTTCTTGAAGGTTTGACTTCTAAAAGTCAAACTGAGTTATTTCTTTCTTTCTAATTAGCTTATGTAACCTTATTAATACTTGTTTATGGTGGTACAACATATATAATACACACCCCTTGTTTACTTTGTTAGTTACTTCACCGACTCCGGTTGGTTAAGTTTCGAATGTCATAAGGCAAGGCTTCATGGAGGACTTCGTGTTCTTGATATATATATATACACACACATAACTTATTATACATATCATTTATGCCTAACTTCTGCTCATTTTAGTTTGTTAGTCACATTTACAACTCCTGGGTATGTGGAGACCATCTATGAACTCATTGTGAGATGGAAACCGAACCAAACCGAACTTTTGTTAAAAAGACTTGTTGTTGACCTTTTTAGTTGTAGAACTTAAATATTTTCATTTGTACATTTTTATACAAGATCTATGATATATGGGTATGTAGAATCCATCTATGAACTTGTTGTGAGATGGAAACCGAACCAATCCGACTTTTACTCGCTTAAGACACACAAGTGTGTTTTTAGCTATCAAGACTTGTATATTTCTTCAAAAATAGTTTACAAACTGATTTTAATCATTTTCTTAAGTACTTGGAATTGTTGGATCCAACTTGATCTCATAACATAGTTTGGACCGACAAAACCGAACACTCGCTTAACGTACGCTGTGAGTTCTAAAACAATAGATCTACATACTTGGTTAAGTGTTATTATGTTTTAATGAGTTATCTCATAATAATTAATCTTTTGGAAAGTTGACTTTGGGTTTGACCATTTGTCAAGACCCGAACCGACAACCCGAACACTCGTTAAAAACCCGTTTTAGTATCTTTGTCCCAAAGGAGCTTGCATTTAGCATTTTTCTCATCTCATTACTTAACTTGGGTTAAGTAAATATTGAGGTTAAATACTTTAACCCGGTTTCGAGCAAACTTACATTTTTAAAGGGTTATTATTATAAATTCTTAAATAGTTACATTTTAAACCTTGAACTTTAAATTGTTTACTTTTTGCAACAATTATTTAAAGATCTTCAAGGAAACCTTTCTAAATCCAAGACTTCTTTTATTTTAGGCTTCATACGTTAACTCGTCTTTCCGACAAATCTCCAAATAATCAATCTTTCAAGTTATTACTTGAATGTGAGTAACTTCATATCCCGTTTTCTATCTTTTGTTTTGGGGGTGACATTTCATCTTATCTAAACTAAATGTTTTATACTTGGGTCTTAAACCACAAATTTTGTTGTATACTTTACTTAAATATTTGCTCGAGTTGGTGTTCTATGCTTATATGCCTATGTGTTTATCGCTTTCGGTTGGTGAATCTATAAATCCTAGACTACTTGGTATCCCCTTGTAGCAAGATGTCGTTAACGTAATGCAATTAACGATAATCTATTAAATCCTAGACTATTTGGCATCCCCTTATGGTTAGTGTCGCTAACGTAATTCTATTAGCGATTTTATCCAAATTATGGCTGTTATTTATTGTTTCGTATACTAGTTTGTGGATCTTTCTTACTATATACTATTGTTACTCAAACTTATGAATTGCTCACCAACCTTTGTGTTGACAAACTTTATTTTATAAAATGTTACAGGTTTGCATATTGGTTGATTTGATGCTTGTGGAGAAAACAAATGTCAAGACCTTTAAGTTATTAGCAAAAATGAACAATATTTGATTTGCTATATTTTGTGATATTTTGTTTATTTGACTTATGAATATTTGGTTATGTGACATTTTCGATGTTGTGAAATGAAATGAGTTTGTTAAATATTGTAGCTTTGAATAGTGTCATGCGCTTATGGGCAATCGTTGCACCCCGGCATGTTCCGCCGCCTTTGGTCGGGGTGTGACAGATTGGTATCAGAGCCATGACAATTAAGATAGGTGGTTAGACGTAACGACCTAGAATTGTTATGCTTAGGGTCCTATACGTGTGTTCATACGTGTTTACTCTATTTTATTGTTCATATCGCATGTTTATTTATAAACTTGTTTAAAATTCACCAATATTCTAAATGTTCACATACACACACTTTCATAGTATTTCCAAGGTATCCTTACCTTAAAGCGCAAAAAGTAGATTTTCATTGTGTTTTATGGATTACAAGATTAACTTGGATCCCGTTGTTTCAAATCCCTTAAAGGTTGCGTTTATATCGGGTTTGTAGCCATCATAGAAAACGAGACATTATAAAATGACCATTTGACAAAAAGATTCCAAGGATCGAAGGTGATTTAGTTACCTGGGATGGTTGAGTTATAATGCTCGTTTTTTAAGCCATAAACCGTGTTATGAATTTCAATTCTTTAAGTAGTCGAATGCGAGCGTTCCGGTCGCCATCCTAATTTTTGGTGTTAAAACAATAGGGCCACGGTGATTTCGTGGACTAGTGCTTTGACATGACGTTGTATCTCGATTTATTGTGTTATCATTGGTATTTGAGTCTAAAACATGAAAAAGTCGCGGTGGTTACGTGCACATGTTTAGACTCCAACGTGGTGTTTATAAAACTTTTTATTTAGTGTTGGAATATCAAGCCATGGTGATTTCATGCGCGATTTTTCCGACTCTATAAATTTCAAAATCTCAAATTTTCAAGCTTTAACTATCTCAAAATCATTTAAGTTTTGTTTACGGTTTTGTTATTTACAAACAAAGTTTTATATTTTGTCTAACACTAACATCTTGTCCATACTAACTCTAGGATTTACAAATCAAAAATCGAAATCTTATTTTATTTTATACACCTTTATATTCATTTCCTTTTACCCAAAACTTATCCCATTTTCTTTATTAATTTTAGCATGCCTCCGCTAAGACGCCAACCGCGCAAGAACTCCACCCGACGTATGGCCGCCATTTCATATACTAGTTTGTGGATCTTTCTTACTATATACTATTGTTACTCAAACTTATGAATTGCTCACCAACCTTTGTGTTGACAAACTTTATTTTATGAAATGTTACAGGCTTGCATATTGGTTGATTTGATGCTTGTGGTGAAAGAGAATGTCAAGACCTTTAACTTATTAGCAAAAATGAACAATATTTGATTTGCTATATTTTGTGATATTTTGTTGTATTTGACTTATGAATATTTGGTTATGTGACATTTTCGATGTTGTGAAATGAAATGAGTTTGTTAAATATTGCCGCTTTGAATAGTGTCATGCGCTTATGGGCAATCGTTGCACCCCGGCATGTTCCGCAGCCTTTGGTCGGGGTGTGACATAACCCGTGTGTTACACGGCTGGAAATATAAAAATCGTCGATTAAACACACATATATTTTGTAATATGTTTTTTGAGACACAACATGATTTTTAATTGCAAGTCTTTTTAAAACGGAAACATAATATAGAAAGACATAAATTACAAAAAATGACATCACATTTATATTTCTTCTATATTATGTGTACAAATATTTTTAATACTAACATACATACACCAAAAGAATGATATGTAATATAGTGGATGATACAAATAATAAAAATACAATAATTTGTAGCTTGAACTCAGTTCAAAACTGAACATATAACATGAGATAAAAATATGAATATACGACTTTCCTTTTATCATACAGTGATGTCGAAGCATGATCATCATATCACCTTTTACATGCATGAACTGCATTCTCCATACATTCACACTACTGTAAAAGTAGTATAAAAGTTTATAGGTTACGGAATTGCTGTCAAATTACTAAAATACCCTTCAAATATGGGTGAAAATACGAGATACCTACTCATTATTTATGAAAAAGCCATTGGGACCAATTTGTATGTTCCTATGTCCTTTAATTTATTATTCAAATATATATGTTAAACGAGTATTATTCGTCAAAAAATACAAAGGAAAACTAAAGAAATACTTATCGAGCTTTGGTACTTCAATTAACAACAAATGTCCTGGCCGGCAACAAAAACAATTACAAAAGACATAATATTGTCGACCATTTGCTGATGAAATACATATTGTGTGTAAACACAAAAACAACCACACACACGTGCGGTGTGTGTGTGTGATAAAATAAATAAGATTTAAAATACTTACAAAGGTTGAATGTAAATAAATGATGAAATGTTGTAGTACGGAGTATGTTGCAAATGATTTACAATTTGCATAATGGATAAGTGTCGGGTATATTATATACTTCATAATGTAGGTGAGTTAAATTTGGAATTTATATTACATTGACAATATATATCAGTTACATGATTAATATAAAAAAAATAAAAATAAACTTTTTGTTTATGAAACGGTCATACTATTTAGGTATGTTTAAAGCATTAATATAAACTTTATTTTTATGAAAATGTCAAAACAGTTTTACAATTAAAATTAATGTAATGCTTAATTAACAACTAATATTAACTAAATATAAGATCCAAATTATATTATGTTAGGTCTAAATTAGGAAAAATGTTTAATTGATATTTAGATTTCCTAAAAAAACCTATATTTAAGTTTCGTGAAAGTGTTTTTTATTAACTATCAAAACTTTTGAAATATAAAGTTTCTAAGATTTTTAACCGAGGGTAATCTCCATATACCTCTCGACGAAGTTCATGTTGATTCGTCTATGATTATGGTTGAATGACCCATTGAAATTATGGATCGCAACGAGAAGAAAACCAAGCGTAGTTGAATTCGGTTAGTAAAAGTTCGTTGGGAATCACGGCGTGGCGTAGAGTTTACTTGGGAACGAGAAGATGCAATGAAAGAGAAGTATCCACATTTGTTTGCATCTTCGTCTTCATCTTAATTTCGGGACGAATTTTCCTAAAGTAGGGAATACTGTGACATTCGTCAATTTCGGGCCTCGATTCGTAGTTGTTCTGTAAACTTTATTGATGTAAACCGACCCGTTTTGTAAACTGAAACCTTTGATATAATAAAAATGATGGATTTTATGTTACAATATTGTTTTACACTTGTTGGGTCTTGAAAACATTCAATTCGGTCTTTAAAACGCTTAAAAATCACTTAAAACGAACTTCGGGGACCAAAACTGCCATTTTTGAAATATTGAAAATCTGGAAAATAACCCCGTCGCGGGGCGCGACGGGGGTACCCCTATTCTGGTCGCGGGGCGCGAAGGGACACCTGCACAGCTGCACGTTTTTGGCTTCTTTTTATGTAAACATGTGACCAAAACACCCCCATTTTCATGCAAGACCCTTTATGCTTGACCATTTCAACTTACCCTATATATACACCACCCTTTCCATCCTAAAGTGGGGTGTGACAGGTTGGTATCAGAGCCATCAATCTTAGCAAATTAGGTATTTAATTATACCTAGGCTTTGATTAAGGATTAGTTTTGAAAACTTATTATGTGAATATTGATTCAAGCAAACAAGATACTTAGTTGAAAAGTATCAAGAAATCATTCAAAAATTAAATACAAATAAGATATAACAAATAAGATAGGAACGTCTCTCAACGTCTCCCTATCCCTAAATTTAATCTCGCGCAGATGTCCGATCGTCAATCTAGCGAAGAATCCGTTAAGCCTAGACCTGGCAAAGGAAAAGGATTTATGGGAACGTCTTTTCTCCCAATTCCTATATCTAGCGATGAAAGTACATGCCAAAAAAAATGGAGGAAGATTCGGATTCATATGATTTTGACATTCCGCTAGCTCAAATAATTCCCAATCATGGAGCAGGATCAAGTAGATCCAAGAAACCAATGACGCCAAAGGAAATAGAAGTAAAGACTTACCCGGAAGAATATATTCAAGAGCAAGAATATTATCCAGCAACACAAGATCCTTACTTTGCGTGCACTCAAAAGGAAGAAACAATGGAAGAGATGAAAGTGGAAGAAAAAGAGAAGACTATCAAGAAAGATAGTAAAATTAAGAAATTAATTATTCGTTGGAAGAAATAAAACCTTAGTAATTGTAGAGAGTATAATAACGAATAATATGCACTCTTGTAACTATAATAAGATAAATAAAAGACATGTTTTGAATTCTTCGAATATTAGACTTATCTTTTAAAATTTTATTGTAGTATGTCAAGAGAAGAAAGTGCAAACTCTCACAACAGTCCTTCCAAGAAAACTGAAAATGAAGAGAATAAAGATAATGAAATTCCTATCCAATATAAAAAAGGAATTCAAAAGATGATTAAGGAAGCTATGAATGACTTTTCTACGAGTCAAAGTCAACCAAAATCTAACAAGAGAAATCGAAGTAAGTCTGTTTCTTCGAGAAAGGAAGAAACTTATGATAGCTCTACGGCTGATAATCATTCAAAGAATAAGAAACGAAAGAAACTGAAAATCAGTGGATGTTCGTTCAAAGACTTCAAGTGTTATGGACCAAAGGAGTTTCACGGAGATAAATGAGCCATCACAACCGTGAGGTGGCTTGAGGAGATGGAAGCAATAGTGATAACAAGTAAGTGTACTGATAAAGAGAAGATTCAGTATACCGCCTTAATGTTTAAAGGAGAGGCGCACGAGTGGTGGAATGCTCTGTTGATGAGCAAAGGGAGAGAAGTGATGTATAACTTAAGTTGGGAAACATTCAAAGGTCTAATATTAAAGAAATTTTTCTCAACTCATGAAATAGATAGAATTCAAACCGAGTTATGGAATCACAAGGTTGTTGGCACAAATCTTAGGGAATATAACACTAAATTCCTAGAACACTGCCGACTGGTTCCACATTTAGTAAATCCGAAATATAATAAAGTAACTTGTTACATATATGGACTACCAATAGAAATAAGAGATATGGTACGATCCAATATGCCAGAAACAGTTGATTCGGCTATGGAATTGGCCGGATACTTAATCAACAGCATGATAAGGAATCAATAAGAAGAAAAGATAAAAGATAAAGAGACAAAGAAACCAAACGATTCAGAGAAGTTAGAGAAAGAAGAAAGTACTCCAAGTCAGATTGTAAGACTTGTGGAAGAAAACATACTAGAAAATGTCGACTAGAAAATTCAAATAATTGTGCATACTGCAAGAGAGCAGGACACACAATAGATGAATGTTGTAAGAAACTAGGGGTATGTTTTACATGTGGAGAAACAGGACACTTCAAGACTGAATGCCCAAAAAGAAAAGCTAGTCAAGATTAATGACAAGATCACATCAAGGAAATGTCAAGGTAGATTAGCTAACTTTTGTATATTAATTGTAACTCGTTCTTAAACGAGAAGTTTTGTAATCAAAGAAGGGTATTTAATTCCCTAAGTTATAAATAAAACTTTAGCATATAGATCATGTTAATACACAAGAATGCTTATATTTGTTACCTCTAAAGAACAATCAAGAGGTTCACATATTGAAAAGTTCATCTGAACTTATAACAAAGAAAACGTTGAGAAAATTATCATCTAAGGGGATGATATATCAAACGTTAGAAAATATATATATGCAAGGACAATATATTATCGAATGGAGCTCATACAAGAATATCTACATAGTAAGGTTGATCAAAAAGTAAAAGAAAAAGAGCTCGAATATATTCAAGAAAAATACAATCGCTAAGTATAGCGCATGAAATTAAGTCAAAGGGTACTATAGAGAACGTCATTGATCAAGATCAAGGATAGAATGGATTCGATAGGCTGAATCTAAGCAACAAGTTAATGGAATAGGTTCGATAGACTGATTCTGAATAGATTCGACAGACTGAATCAAAATAACAACGTAGTTAACATCGGTAAATGTTTAGAATACATAACGGTAAGGTAAAAAGTTAAACACAACGGATCAATGTGTTTAGCAATTTATATTTACTAATGATATTCTGAATAATTGACTGGTTACATCATTTAAGGATGTAAGTTAACGATAAAATAAAAGACCCTAGTTAGTCTGCATACAACAAGAACCAGATTAGAAACAACATTTGAAAGGTAAGAATTGTTCACACTTCGAACAACGAATCTCGAGGACGAGATTCATTTTAAGGTGGGAAGGATGTAACATCCCCAAAATTTTGATCTAAATTTTACAACTTAGGAAAGTTGAGGATCAAAAATAATCTCAAGATAAGTAATGAGAAAATATTAAATAAGGAATTATAAGAAAAAGAAGGAAATAAAAATATTTCCTAAGTTAAAGTTTACTTACATGAAAGAAATTCCATCCCACATTGGAAGATGTAAGAAAGTGGAAGCATTCACTAAGGTATAAATAAGGAAATGAAATCCATCCCACATGGAAAGCGTTAAGAAATGGAAGCTCTTTATAAGGAAGAGATTTTCCATAATAATATTCTTTTATGAATATCATGCACCAAGAGGTCCTAGCGGAGGGTGCGTAGCACCCGATGCGCATGCGCTTGGGCGAGGGCGAGGGCGAGGGCGAAGGGCGTTGGGCACAATGTGGTGCTTTGATGACGCACTTTGCACGCTCACATCGCCGCGAGCTTCTTAAGAGCCGCCTTAGTATTTTTGGACAATGAGAGTTAGACCCTGATGTGACAAGCTACAAAAAGACGAGGGACTAAAACTGAAAAAAATATTATCCAAGAACCCATCGCGCTATGCGATGAGTCCAAGAGGACGGCCATCGCGTACCGCGATGGGCCGTGATGAGTCATCAACACGTGTCACACTCTGGCCAGACACGTGGCAGAATGTGTCAGACCACGTGGCGACACGTGGCATAATCTGATGAAAGGGGGCATCGCGCCACGCGATGGCCACAAGGAAGACTCCATCGCGTACCGCGATGGAGTGCAAGATTAGCTATAAAATGGGAGGCCACGGGTTCATTCTCACACACCCACAACCACTCTCTCTCTAGAATTTACTCTCTCTACCTCAGTTTGCGTGCCGAACATCGTTTTGCGTGCCACCGACCCGACAAATAACACATCGTAATACGTTCCATAAACCCGGTGTTTTCCTCGAAGTGTGTGCCTCTCAAGAAACCCGACATTTCGTCTCGAAGTACGTGCACGACACGGCAACTGAACATTGCCTCGATTTGCGTGCCAAGAAGAGTTGATCAAGAACTCCTCGATAGACGTGTATAGAGTAGAAGTGTTGGCCGTATAAACTTAGGAATATCTAACTCCGAATACCCATGTCAGGTAAGGGGTTCTGCCTAAGTTATTATTATATTATTATAAATGGCTTAGACCATAGTCGGAGTATAGCTGAACCTTGATTACGATTAAGAATCATATAATTTTTCTTAAGTGAGGGTTATAGTTAAAATAGTATTTCTTTATTATTAAGAAATATGATATTCAAAGAATAAAGTTTGATTAATGTTTCTTCTTGAAGAAGGAACTCAATATAGACGTTTCTTCTTGAAGAAGAGACGTAGCATATGATTGATAAATAAAGAAAGGGACTAAAGGTCCAAGTGTTTTATAAACAAATGCTTTTTATCAAGGTTAAAACTATACGAACGGACTAAAGGTCTGAAGCTAGATCGCTGATCTAGTTATTTATACAAAAATTATTCTCGTACTATAGGTCCGAGGTAACAAAGCAAGAAGAAGAATCAGAAAACAGGAATCAGTAAAAGAAACTGATTATAAACAGAAAATGTGAATACGCCCCAAACCTTTTATAATGAGTCTGAATGTTTGCATATGATTTTTGAATCCTTAAAAACTTTGTGTACAATAATAAGAAACAGACACTCTGATTAAGAGTATACATGTGTCTGGATCCAAACATACATGGTGACTAGGAATTTCCCCGAGGCCATGCATATCATCAACATGCCTCTGAAGGTCTACGGGACTGTTTAGAGAAATGATATTGTGTATATAATTAATTGTACATGGTACTTAGGGTAATTTGATCCCAATTTAGTTGGGTGCCTAATGAGTAGTCACAAAGGTATTATTGTTGGTTTCACAAAGGTATTGAAAAGAAGATTTTAGAGTCAACGTTATTCACCAGCTTTGTGCTGACGTATTTTCCCCCATGTTACAGGGAAACAAGAAAGGTTAGAATATAAAAGCAAGAGGGAATAGAAGATTGGAGTTATAATCATTAGATGCTATGGCTCAGATATTTTATTTGAAAATATTATAAGTTATGTTTTATAAAGAAATGTGTTTGAAATATCAAACGGGTATTTGGACCCAAGAGTTTAATAAGTTTTCAATAATAATATTTTATAAAAGACTTCCGCTGAAATAAAACCCGCAACTCTAATGAATTTACAAAAGTGGTACAACTTGTGGTCACACGCCTAGGCCCTAGAGTGGGGTGTGACATCAACTTACCCTATATATACACCACCATTTCCATCCAATAATCTCTGCTACAACTCCAAATTCTCTCTCAAATTCAAAAATCTTAAGGTTATTTTCATTGTGTTCTTGAAGGTTTGACTTCTAAAAGTCAAACTGAGTTATTTCTTTCTTTCTAATTAGCTTATGTAACCTTATTAATACTTGTTTATGGTGGTACAACATATATATAATACACACCCCTTGTTTCCTTTGTTAGTTACTTCACCGACTCCGGTTGGTTAAGTTTCGAATGTCATAAGGCAAGGCTTCATGGAGGACTTCGTGTTCTTGATATATATATATATACACACACATAACTTATTATACATATCATTTATGCCTAACTTCTGCTCATTTTAGTTTGTTAGTCACATTTACAACTCATGGGTATGTGGAGACCATCTATGAACTCATTGTGAGATGGAAACCGAACCAAACCGAACTTTTGTTAAAAAGACTTGTTGTTGACCTTTTTAGTTGTAGAACTTAAATATTTTCATTTGTACATTTTTATACAAGATCTATGATATATGGGTATGTAGAATCCATCTATGAACTTGTTGTGAGATGGAAACCGAACCAATCCGACTTTTACTCGCTTAAGACACACAAGTGTGTTTTTAGCTATCAAGACTTGTATATTTCTTCAAAAATAGTTTACAAACTGATTTTAATCATTTTCTTAAGTACTTGGAATTGTTGGATCCAACTTGATCTCATAACATAGTTTGGACCGACAAAACCGAACACTCGCTTAACGTACGCTGTGAGTTCTAAAACAATAGATCTACATACTTGGTTAAGTGTTATTATGTTTTAATGAGTTATCTCATAATAATTAATCTTTTGGAAAGTTGACTTTGAGTTTGACCATTTGTCAAGACCCGAACCGACAACCCGAACACTCGTTAAAAACCCGTTTTAGTATCTTTGTCCCAGAGGAGCTTGCATTTAGCATTTTTCTCATCTCATTACTTAACTTGGGTTAAGTAAATATTGAGGTTAAATACTTTAACCCGGTTTCGAGCAAACTTACATTTTTAAAGGGTTATTATTATAAATTCTTAAATAGTTACATTTTAAACCTTGAACTTTAAATTGTTTACTTTTTGCAACAATTATTTAAAGATCTTCAAGGAAACCTTTCTAAATCCAAGACTTCTTTTATTTTAGGCTTCATACGTTAACTCGTCTTTCCGACAAATCTCCAAATAATCAATCTTTCAAGTTATTACTTGAATGTGAGTAACTTCATATCCCGTTTTCTATCTTTTGTTTTGGGGGTGACATTTCATCTTATCTAAACTAAATGTTTTATACTTGGGTCTTAAACCACAAATTTTGTTGTATACTTTACTTAAATATTTGCTCGAGTTGGTGTTCTATGCTTATATGTCTATGTGTTTATCGCTTTCGGTTGGTGAATCTATAAATCCTAGACTACTTGGTATCCCCTTGTAGCAAGATGTCGTTAACGTAATGCAATTAACGATAATCTATTAAATCCTAGACTATTTGGCATCCCCTTATGGTTAGTGTCGCTAACGTAATTCTATTAGCGATTTTATCCAAATTATGGCTGTTATTTATTGTTTCGTATACTAGTTTGTGGATCTTTCTTACTATATACTATTGTTACTCAAACTTATGAATTGCTCACCAACCTTTGTGTTGACAAACTTTATTTTATAAAATGTTACAGGTTTGCATATTGGTTGATTTGATGCTTGTGGAGAAAACAAATGTCAAGACCTTTAAGTTATTAGCAAAAATGAACAATATTTGATTTGCTATATTTTGTGATATTTTGTTTATTTGACTTATGAATATTTGGTTATGTGACATTTTCGATGTTGTGAAATGAAATGAGTTTGTTAAATATTGTAGCTTTGAATAGTGTCATGCGCTTATGGGCAATCGTTGCACCCCGGCATGTTCCGCCGCCTTTGGTCGGGGTGTGACAGATTGGTATCAGAGCCATGACAATTAAGATAGGTGGTTAGACGTAACGACCTAGAATTGTTATGCTTAGGGTCCTATACGTGTGTTCATACGTGTTTACTCTATTTTATTGTTCATATCACATGTTTATTTATAAACTTGTTTAAAATTCACCAATATTCTAAATGTTCACATACACACACTTTCATAGTATTTCCAAGGTATCCTACCTTAAAGCGCAAAAAGTAGATTTTCATTGTGTTTTATGGATTACAAGATTAACTTGGATCCCGTTGTTTCAAATCCCTTAAAGGTTGCGTTTATATCGGGTTTGTAGCCATCATAGAAAACGAGACATTATAAAATGACCATTTGACAAAAAGATTCCAAGGATCGAAGGTGATTTAGTTACCTGGGATGGTTGAGTTATAATGCTCGTTTTTTAAGCCATAAACCGTGTTATGAATTTCAATTCTTTAAGTAGTCGAATGCGAGCGTTCCGGTCGCCATCCTAATTTTTGGTGTTAAAACAATAGGGCCACGGTGATTTCGTGGACTAGTGCTTTGACATGACGTTGTATCTCGATTTATTGTGTTATCATTGGTATTTGAGTCTAAAACATGAAAAAGTCGCGGTGGTTACGTGCACATGTTTAGACTCCAACGTGGTGTTTATAAAACTTTTTATTTAGTGTTGGAATATCAAGCCATGGTGATTTCATGCGCGATTTTTCCGACTCTATAAATTTCAAAATCTCAAATTTTCAAGCTTTAACTATCTCAAAATCATTTAAGTTTTGTTTACGGTTTTGTTATTTACAAACAAAGTTTTATATTTTGTCTAACACTAACATCTTGTCCATACTAACTCTAGGATTTACAAATCAAAAATCGAAATCTTATTTTATTTTATACACCTTTATATTCATTTCCTTTTACCCAAAACTTATCCCATTTTCTTTATTAATTTTAGCATGCCTCCGCTAAGACGCCAACCGCGCAAGAACTCCACCCGACGTATGGCCGCCATTTCATATACTAGTTTGTGGATCTTTCTTACTATATACTATTGTTACTCAAACTTATGAATTGCTCACCAACCTTTGTGTTGACAAACTTTATTTTATGAAATGTTACAGGCTTGCATATTGGTTGATTTGATGCTTGTGGTGAAAGAGAATGTCAAGACCTTTAACTTATTAGCAAAAATGAACAATATTTGATTTGCTATATTTTGTGATATTTTGTTGTATTTGACTTATGAATATTTGGTTATGTGACATTTTCGATGTTGTGAAATGAAATGAGTTTGTTAAATATTGCCGCTTTGAATAGTGTCATGCGCTTATGGGCAATCGTTGCACCCCGGCATGTTCCGCAGCCTTTGGTCGGGGTGTGACATAACCCGTGTGTTACACGGCTGGAAATATAAAAATCGTCGATTAAACACACATATATTTTGTAATATGTTTTTTGAGACACAACATGATTTTTAATTGCAAGTCTTTTTAAAACGGAAACATAATATAGAAAGACATAAATTACAAAAAATGACATCACATTTATATTTCTTCTATATTATGTGTACAAATATTTTTAATACTAACATACATACACCAAAAGAATGATATGTAATATAGTGGATGATACAAATAATAAAAATACAATAATTTGTAGCTTGAACTCAGTTCAAAACTGAACATATAACATGAGATAAAAATATGAATATACGACTTTCCTTTTATCATACAGTGATGTCGAAGCATGATCATCATATCACCTTTTACATGCATGAACTGCATTCTCCATACATTCACACTACTGTAAAAGTAGTATAAAAGTTTATAGGTTACGGAATTGCTGTCAAATTACTAAAATACCCTTCAAATATGGGTGAAAATACGAGATACCTACTCATTATTTATGAAAAAGCCATTGGGACCAATTTGTATGTTCCTATGTCCTTTAATTTATTATTCAAATATATATGTTAAACGAGTATTATTCGTCAAAAAATACAAAGGAAAACTAAAGAAATACTTATCGAGCTTTGGTACTTCAATTAACAACAAATGTCCTGGCCGGCAACAAAAACAATTACAAAAGACATAATATTGTCGACCATTTGCTGATGAAATACATATTGTGTGTAAACACAAAAACAACCACACACACGTGCGGTGTGTGTGTGTGATAAAATAAATAAGATTTAAAATACTTACAAAGGTTGAATGTAAATAAATGATGAAATGTTGTAGTACAGAGTATGTTGCAAATGATTTACAATTTGCATAATGGATAAGTGTCGGGTATATTATATACTTCATAATGTAGGTGAGTTAAATTTGGAATTTATATTACATTGACAATATATATCAGTTACATGATTAATATAAAAAAAATAAAAATAAACTTTTTGTTTATGAAACGGTCATACTATTTAGGTATGTTTAAAGCATTAATATAAACTTTATTTTTATGAAAATGTCAAAACAGTTTTACAATTAAAATTAATGTAATGCTTAATTAACAACTAATATTAACTAAATATAAGATCCAAATTATATTATGTTAGGTCTAAATTAGGAAAAATGTTTAATTGATATTTAGATTTCCTAAAAAAACCTATATTTAAGTTTCGTGAAAGTGTTTTTTATTAACTATCAAAACTTTTGAAATATAAAGTTTCTAAGATTTTTTTTCGTCAACTAAACACAATTCAATGCACAACACAATACTAATATTAACAAAATATAATATTCAAATTATATTTTCCTTCCTAAATTGCATATAAACTATTAATAAGATTATTAATCAAAATTTAACGAAATTCGTAATTATGGTAGGTTAGTTACAAATTTTTATAAATAGAAATTTCAAAACAAAATTTTAAATATGTAAATTGTTAAAATAATGCATGTATTTAGCTCATTAATTATTTGGTTGTGTATAATTGGTCAAATTTTACTATTATTGGGATAACATTTTTAATTATATGTTATAAAAATTAAACATTAAACATCAGCATTATGATATGATTATCCATGTCTAGTTAGACGAACATTATGAGATGATTATGTAATCAATAATTTTGAGATGATTATAGTCATGCACCTTTTAATAAAAAATAGTAAATTGCCAAATTGTGTTTTTCCTTTCTAAATTATAGATAAACTACTAATAAGATGATTAATCAAAATTTAATCAATTCCAAAAATTCTAGTCTGCCAGTTACAATTTTTTAACATACTGGAATTTCAAATTTCTATACAAAAGTTTAAATATGTAAACTTCTAAAATTATTCATGTAATTAGCTAATTAGTCATTTGGTTTTATATAATATGTCAAATTTGATTATTATTGGGTCAACATTTGTAATAATATCTTACAAAAGTTAAACATCAACAAAATTCGTAACAATTGGAATTAATTTGTTGGAAGTAGTTATGGGGAAAGTGAATACGGTGCTGTCATGCGTGTAAGCTTAGACGCAAAACTCATCAAAACTACGCAGTTTTGATTAAAAATACTCAAAATTTGTCTCCATAACTCTACCATCGATCTTCTATATCTCAACAGCCTGATCTTCCTCCATCCACTGTCTCCCAAGGTTTCGATCTAAAATTAGTGCAATCGTTAATCATAACTATAATATGAAATAGCATCCGTTAGGTTTGTTTCAAAATATGTGAATTGTGTGTTGTATCCACAGACGCTTGAATATTAACATTGATGATAAACTCATTATTAATATTAAAATATTAATAAAACACAAATTGGAATAGATGATCAACTGCGACGAATGAGCAATCTAATTCTTACTTAATTGCTAACAAAAAGTTCATATTGCATATTCAATTGGGAAGTATATAATTAAATAATTAGGAAGGATACAAATCAATTTTAAATTGATTGATAGCTAACCATTATATCATACGAGAACAACAAACTTAACAAATCTCAGATCCAATTCTTGGGAGACATGGATGGGAGGGACATAGATGATGGATCTGGATGGTAGGAATTTGGGGGGGGAAAATTAAATTTTGAGTATTTTAATCAAAACTACGTAGTTTTGATAAGTTTTGCATCTAAGCTTACACGTATGACAGCACCGTATTCACTTTCCCCTGTTTGAAAAACAATAAATATATATGAAACATTTATACATAACCTATTCAAAAGGAGGTTTAGAGTTTAAGAAACAATGAACATATAATTTATAGCTAAACTCAACCCGAACCCGTTTGTACTAAACTCAAACCCACAAATGTAAACAGTTATATCAAAATAAAATAATTATATAGCACAATAAAACAATAATTATTTGTTCTCAAATAAAATATGAGATTCTTTATACATAAGGTTGTAAACGAATCCTACTTTTTAAACTTTTATTATTTTCTTTAAACAAAAATTATTAACTTTACTAAAAGTGGTCACAAGCATTTGTTTTTTTTAAGAAGGATATCATTCACTTTAAAACAGTTATCTAGGTTTAATAAAACAAATGTGAGTTGACATTATGAATCTTAGCTCTCCCTTATTACGTTCAAAACATAAAAACTTTTGAGTTTTCTATATAGAACATACATATAAACATCGTTTATGTATACTGTAAGTAAAGATTTAAATATGGGGTTTCAACACTTCCAGCAACAATTTTTTATAGTATAATCATAAACCAATTAATATATTTTCATTAAAAGAAAGGTTATGTGACCTTAAACAGTAGCATTTAAAAACAAATATGTTGAGTTTATAATAAAAATGTGGTTCGATTTGTTACCAGGTATGGGGACATAATTAATAGGAAGAATTGTCGGCTTCGTATTGATTTAACCAAGATGATCGTTGGTGTCGAACCATAAAGAACATAAGTGATGGTTGCCAAATTCTGGTGGTCGTCGAAATACGCGTCGAATCAATATTGATATAAGGGAGAGTTCAATGAGGTGTGTAGAACACACAGGCTTATACCGTATTTAAAATGACGTGTAGGAATCATGATGTGCTATAAGTAGTCAAATAATTATTAACTAAATTATGCTAATCTAGACACTAAGTAATAATTCTAGACTCTTAACTTAACTAAAACTACTAACCGACAAGTGAACCGGTCGACTCTAGTACAACTAAGTAAGTCCGGATATCGAACTCACGAGACTCTTTAAATTACGAAACTAGCAAATTAGACTCAACTACAAAACACGGCTATTTAATAACAATATTTGAGGGGGTTTTTAAACTAATTATTAATAAACTAAAAGTAACCCTAATTAATTAAAATAATAATAAAACCTAATCATTACTTAAAACCTAATTAATTAAATATAATATAAAGATAACTACCTAGGCTAGAATCCCCAATGTTGCGGCAATCAAATAACTGGCAAACTTAAGTTATGGAACTGGGATCGTAAAATAGATCCTTGACAGAAAACCCGAACAGGATTCTTAACCTTCAAGAAGACGCCTATGGATTTTTAACAAGTTTTAAGACTCACAAGTTTTATGAATTAAACTTTCTTACGGTTATTTAATAATTTATGTCTAAGTATCCTTTATGACGAAATCCTACCTTACAGCGCGGAAATCAAAGATAGTTAAGAAGACTCAATTGACTTAATAGACTAAGCTGACAATCAAACCTAGACGGACTCCTTACGAAGAACTAAATCTAGCAACCCTGACCAACAAAGATCTACAATAGCCTATCACCTTATTCTTCGATCTTGAACCCGTATTCTTCGATCTTGAACGTAAAGCTCTTAACCGGATGTTCTCTTGCCTTCAAAATCACCACAAGACTCGAAAGTATGCTCCAAGAAACTCCAAATTCGTCTGGGGGCAGCAGGTTATGTTTAGGTTAAAGTTAGGGATGTTTATATACTGAAAACAGGGCCCAACTTAACAAAAAACGTCCAAAAAAATAACATCAACATTGCCTAGGCGCCGCGCAACGGGAAAGGGGGTGTCTGGTCGTGCGGCGCGACGTGTCCCAATAAGTGGGCCGGTCAGACCGGCCTGGTCTGACCGGTTCTCTGTCCGGTCCTTCCTGATACTTTCCGGATCTCCGTTTTCGCTCTTTTTAACTCGTTTTTCGCCCTTTTCGATAACTATCAACTTCCGTTACCTACGAAACATAAAAATGTTAGTAGTATACAAATCTCGACTAAAAACGAATATAAACTATTAAAATATTAAATAAATTATACACGAGAAACATAAATATTTAGCATTATATCAAATATCGCCACACTTATTCTTTTTTCATCCCTGAAAAAGTCTGATGCAGTTGGATCAGAATCGGAAAATACAGTCTTACAAACATATAGGTTAATTTTTAAAGCTCAGAAAAACGCAAAAACCGCGATCACCGATATTGTTGTCCACTTAAACCCATGCCTTAATCTTTACCGGGACAAACAAAATCCGACAATAATATTACTTAGTGGTTTACACAATTAAGACCCGCTTATTTTCAGCTTTTACCGGACCAGACCACCACAACTTGACTTAAACCTCAAAATTAGCAGATTTAAAACTTTTTGTTGCTCTATTTTTTTATGAATAGTTAAGACAATCAAGGGTATTGCTTATCCACCTAAGCTTAAGCATCAAAGTCTACCAAGCAGCCATTAGATATGATTAGGGTTCAATTAACTTATAGCTAGTGTTCCCCACAACATGACATACCGCCGTTATCAAGCAATACACCAAACCATTAACATAGGTGAGTATGCAAAATTTCATCTGTAGGGCTTACATGTGGCGTGTCCTTTGTGGTCCGTTTCTTAATGGTAGTAAGACGCGAGCAAGGGGACCCCACATGGCTAACAGCGTGGATGATCAAGTCTGTAATGCATTTGTACTTTTGTACTTTTTGTGATCATGTTTAAAGACTTGTATGGCAGAAATCTGCGGGTTTGCTCTTTTTTAGCTTAAATATACACAACCCCATTTGGAATTGTGAATACCCAGATGAATAGTCGGCATACAGACCCATGGTCTCCGGACCCAGGGCATCCCATCAATACAAGATTTGAGGTTAAAAAACCACACGCCAATGATGTATAAAACACTAAAACTAAGCAGTTTAAATTTATATCACAGGTTACACGGCATACTCTAACGTTAAACCTACCCAAGCATCATATGATAACGTATTCAAAATATATTTTTTTAAACTTTTCAAACTTTATATATTTCCACTTAAACATACCAAGAATTGAGGCTTGAGTATGGCCCGACCTTTCATTACTTATCTTACACGAACAAAATGCTTTACCCACAAGAGATTTCCGACCCATTTTATCAAATTGCCCTTTCATTTTTAAGGCTGAGCCTACCGACACATCTGAAGTTAAGTGCGTTTTCTTTTATTTATCTCATATTATTAGTAGTTTGAAAAACCAATTTCCGATAAGCATCATCATCTCCCACTTTAACGCAAAAAACTATATTCAAGGGACATTTTTAAAACATTTTTCAAAATTTTTTTTATTTTTATTTTTTAATTTTTTTAATAAGTTAAATTTAAACTAAGACTCAAATATCTTATCCCCACACTTAAATTTTGCATTGTCCTCAATGCAAGGATAGGGACGACTTAAATAAAATAAAAATAGAGTCGGACTACAAAAAACTAAAAAACTAAAAATATAAATAAAATAAAATAAAAAATTAATAGGCTAGATAATAGAAAAGACTTAGCTGGTAATACGTGCATGAAATATGATGCAAAAAGTCTTCTTCCATGAATGCCCTCCAACTACGAACGTGCTCAGCAAACAGTAACTCCTTCTCTCACACACGAACGTAAGCAGCCAAACAAAACAAACATATCTAAAAATATATCTTATCAAACTGATAGATATTATGCAATTAAAGTGTTTCACTAAAAAATATATAAAATATAATAATCAGGAGCAAATAAATAAGCATGAAGTATACGGCTCCACTGCTCCATCATTCCCACACTTGTGTCTTTCATTATACTTAATCTGGGGATCGTCTCTAGCTCAATCTTTCTTCAAACTAGCAAAACTTAAAAACACAAAAACAAAGACGAACTACAAAAACTACGTTAGTGACTCGATGAATTATACAAACTCTGCGAAACCTCCCCCTACTTGAACTTAATCAGGAGGTTTCTCCTTGATCTGGTCTCTGTCCAACCCGTTCAATTCCAGCCGGGTACTTATCAAACAGTAATATATCAATGATGGAACCACAAAATATTAAATTAGAATTAAAAATCAGTAACTGGTCAGACCACCTATATTTAAACTTACCTGGAAAGAGCCGAATGCGCTGTAAGTATCGACAAGAACGGTTATGTTTGACATTTAATGGCTTTTTCACTCCCGTAGACCATCTTCTAAAGTATACGCAACTTCGGTTTTCCGGTAACCTATCATCCTCGACCTTATCCTATGGTTTTGATTCCTGATCAGCATTCAAAACACAGTCCACGGGCTGGCAATGGTGTTCTTCCTCTAACACCACATCCTCATCTACACTGTCCTCTACAAGTAGGGCCTCGAAAAAGGCAACATCCTCATTCACGTCCAATTTGTCTCCCCCGTTATAATCCGACAATCCCTCCAACTCCAGATTCAGGAATTGATCTTCCTCGTTAAGCTCATTATAAACCTTAACCATATCCTCAACATCAAACATTAACTCGAGTGACTCTCCCAATTCTATCTCTTCCTTAAACACAGGTTTCACTATAATTGATCTCAGATATGCAGCCCACTCCTCCTCGTCACAATCATCATCAGAGTCACTACAAAAATCAGTACAATTAGCAACACATACCTGTGAAACCAGAGGTGGGACTTCATTAGCCACTCGTGTCTCCGTATCCGGGATGAGTTCCTCTTCTTTATCTACATATTCCATGATTGGCTCTTTCCCTTCTTCTAGAAACATCGGGAACAACTCTCCCAACCGATTCATGTATCTCAAATAGTAGCCTTCCGCATCATACTTATAACCAGGTGTCGGTTGCTCCTCCAGCTGCACACTCTCCTCTTCGGTTTCTCGAATAAATTCACTATATGACTCGTACACGCATTGGGAGATCTGCTTTGGCCCTTCTTCCACCTTTGTCAGTTTTCTGGAGATTTCTTTAACTGCATCTTGGAGACCTGCAAAAATAGATATTTGATTTCTTAGTATAGCATCATGTTCAGCTAATGTTTGTTGGTATTGGGCATCTTTCTCCAATGGTCGGGCCAACAACTCCTAGATCTTATTCAAATACGCCTCATCACCCCTGTTGGGGTTGCTCTCGGAATGTTGACCATAATCTTGCCCATGTTTGTATTGATATCCCCGATCCGGTTCATTACAAAAATATGACGGGACCCCTGTGAAAGTTAAGATTGTTGCTGCACATAGGGGTTAGTACGATTATATGGACATGCACGAGTCATATGACAACCACCACATCTATAAAAAATAAATCTAGACCCCTTGTATGGACAATCATAGGGTAAATGAGGATCACCACACGTATCACAATTAAGGTTACTATAGTATGGACATTTAATGGTAAAATGAGGTCCATTACAAATTTCACACATAATTACAAGAATATAAACAAGCAAAAGATACGAACAATTAGTCACCTACGACTCAAAGCAAAAAATAAAAATAAACACATAAAAATCTAATTAACTAAAACCCTAAAAAATCAAAAGCAAAAACACAATAGCACATATATAGCAAGTAAGTCCACTCAGAGCTAATAACGCAATCGCCAAGGGTTCCACGGAAACGGCTCCAAAAACTTTATGTGCTAAAAGTAGTCAAATAATTATTAACTAAATTATGCTAATCTAGACACTAAGTAATAATTCTAGACTCTTAACTTAACTAAAACTACTAACCGACAAGTGAACCGGTCGACTCTAGTACAACTAAGTAAGTCCGGATATCGAACTCACGAGACTCTTTAAATTACGAAAATAGCAAATTAGACTCAACTACAAGACACGGCTATTTAATAACAATATTTGAGGGGGTTTTTAAACTAATTATTAATAAACTAAAAGTAACCCTAATTAATTAAAATAATAATAAAACCTAATCATTACTTAAAACCTAATTAATTAAATATAATATAAAGATAACTACCTAGGCTAGAATCCCCAATGTTGTGGCAATCAAATATCTGGCAAACTTAAGTTATGGAACTGGGATCGTAAAATAGACCCTTGACAGAAAACCCGAACAGGACCCTTGACCTTCAAGAAGACGCCTATGGATTTCTAACAAGTTTTAAGACTCACAAGTTTTATGAATTAAACTTTCTTACGGTTATTTAATAATTTATGTCTAAGTATCTTTATGACGAAATCCTACCTTACAGCGCGGAAATCAAAGATAGTTAAGAAGACTCAATTGACTTAATAGACTAAGCTGACAATCAAACCTAGATGGACTCCTTACGAAGAACTAAATCTAGCAATCTTGACCAACAAAGATCTATCAATAGCCTATCACCTTACAGCTTTCAAGGCTAGCAGCTCACTTTTATCTATTTAATTAGTTTTATTGTTTCTATGATCTTAATGCATATCAATCATAAACTAGTCAAGAACACACAGTAAATGACTTAACAAAACCCTATCCCATGAAGCAATCACCAAGAGCAATGTGAAACAATAAATCCAAGTAAATAAAACCAAGTGATGTATATAAAATTATACATCTTTTCGGCATTATATAATCTTCTAAAAACTGCAATTTCTATCAACTAACATAGCATAAAAGACTACTTATTATAATAAAATGTAATTTCAGGAGAAACCAAGCCCCAAACGAAGGAACAAGCGAAAAGACGAAGAAAAACATAAGAAAACACAAGAAAAGAAATAAACATGCTCCCATGCCTCAAGAAACACGCCCCCATGCTTCTGAACATCCGAAAAGACAACAATCTACAAGAAAAGACAAAAACTGGGAACAAAAGCACGGGGCCGTGCCTCTCAACCACGGGGCCGTGGACGTCTACCAGAAAAGACAAAATGAATTTAGCACATGTCACTATAAAACACGGGGGCGTGCCTACGTAAGCACTGGGCCGTGCTTCTCTCTCCAAATTGCCTATAAATAGTGGCTCACGTTGCACTAATTTGGTGTGCCTTGAAAAGAATTCTATCTGGTTTTCTCTTATAAAAACACACACTAACACTCACATAGAAGATTTAGTGAAGAGTTTGAAGGCTTGGAGGTCATCACCATCAATCATCATCATTAACCATCATCATCATCATCATTAAGAAGGAAGATTCATCTACATTTGGTTAGATTGTTCCAAGTTTAATCATGTATTTGTTATCATCAATCATGTTAATGTTTATCATCATGCTCATTATGAGCTAAATTCCTTTTACCATCTAAAATCTATGAAGAAGCTTTGTTTTGATTGATAATTATACAAAACATGTGGTGTAGTCTAGTAAAGTACATGGTTATATTACAATTATCTTTTGATGAGAAATGTTTCACCATCTTAAACACTAATTCAAAGTTGGTGGTTGTCAATTCTATTGGCAATCGTTCATGATCGATTCATGTTCTTGAAAGATAGAAATACTTTGATACATTATCGAAACATGGATCCTTATATTATACTTAGAAATGATGAGATATAAGTTATGATGTATTTCTCTAAGTCTTGGTAATCCGAAAATGGCTTTGCTTAGGATATCATGCTAGTTAAAGAAATCATATGTTAATGGAATGTGTAATTATAACCTACATAAATCTACCAAGGGGAGGTTGTGTGACTAAACTACAACCACCCGAAGTTGTTAGAATTGGTATTTGAGAAATCGAAGTCAATCCTAATCTTTCTACTTTACGAAACTACTTGCCAACTTAAATTGACATCATTGAGGTGACATGACATTAGGAAAGGGTGGACTTTAAAATGCGCATATTACCTCCTTAGTGCCAAAGATGCTCACTTAAGGTTTAAGGAGCTATCTATCATATATTGCCACGACAAGTTTACCACATGTTTGAATATTAATTATCAATGCTAAAATGGAGTGGATTCTTGATCTTAGATGGTAACCTTCGCATAATTGAACAACTCGTTTAGAATCTCTCGTCTTGGTCACCTATATATTATTCATAAATATTTATATTTTATAAAAAAGTTTTAAAATTAACCCCAAAATGATTAAAACATCCGATTAAAGTAAAACAACGATTTATCATTAGAAACATTTGTGTCCATGGATCGATACTTGGTTCTTACCAATACTATTCTACATATACGATAGGTACACTTGCCTATTTTGTGTGTGTTTAGTCTTTGTAGAAATCAATTCTATAAATTTAAAACACGATCTTGTACAAAAGCAAAATATCCAATCCATCATATTATATACACCCCGCAAACACACATCAAGTTTTTGGCGCCGTTGCCGGGGATACGGTACGTTTCTAAGAACGATCCAAGTTTTAATTTAATCATTGTTTATAAGTGTATAAATTTTTAATTTTCAACTTTTATCTTCCTTTTTTATTAAACTTATAATTTTACGGGTAGCCTACTTTTTTACTTTTACTTATCTTATGCTTAATTAATTTAGACCTTAGTTCAGTTTAAAATAGCTTAGCCTAACTCATAGTTTAATTTAGACTAACTTTAGCTAACTTTTACTTTAGTTTTCATTTTGATTTCGTCCCATGTATGTCCTGTCACACCCCAACCTACGACGGAAATGCCGGGGCGTGGACTAATTGTCACAGCTCGTAAGGTTACTATCATGCAAATATTTAAAATTCAAATATCTATTTATTTAATTCAAATAACACCATTATTCATTACAAAAAGAAATCCAAGTAAACAAAAATTAAATAATTCAAATGAACATTTAAAGTCTCAAAATAAACTCTTCTAGCATAAGTCCTTAAACAGTTCTTCTAAGTCCAAACTTCACATCAAACGGTAACCTGCATATGCGTGAAAATAATATAGTTTGTCAACACGAGGTTGAGTGAGCAACACACCAGTTCAGTTTACATATATAATAAAATACGTAGCTGCAACGAGTCAAATGAGATTAACAAATCAACCAATGAGCAAAAAAAATGTGATGTCTGAAAGCACAAAGCTAAATCGACTAGCGTATGATCATACTATTTTCTGAGATTATGCTGGACCTCTCTGAATGCGGTTCCCATTGAACACATAAACATGTAGCAAGTATGGCATTAGATTAGTTAACACATAAGACAAAAGGTTGCAGTTTTGTGTATAGATAGATGTGAAAATATACTAAGTTACGCATATGTCCCCAAAAGTGATAAAACAAGTAAAAAGGGGGAATCTGGTACTCACTTCAAAGATGAACGAGGATGATTAAGATAGTGAGAGTGAGGAAACGAATCACACGCGAATGTTAATGCCTAAGAGAATAAAGAATATGCTTAAAATGAGGATCTTAACCACGATACGAGTTAAACGATAACCGTTTTATATTATAATTTATTTAGGGATTTATTAATTAAACTAATATTTTTTATTTAAGAAAACATAACTTAATAAAATGTTACTTTTAGTTTTATAATTAAAACTACTCGGTTTATATATATATTTAAAAACATTAGTTTTTGAGTTAAAATCTTCTTTATATATTTTTGTATATATGAAAAACGTGCCTTAGAAGGATATATATGAAAACATGAATTAACGAGTATTAAAAGGTTGGTTCTTAATAAAATAACTTTGTTTAATCATCATTACCATTAATATAATTAATATAAAGCTTTTTAAAAAAAACAGAACAAAACGGGTGCACGGAGGGTCGAACCCGCGACCTCTGCTCCCAAACATTTGTGTTTACCCAGCAGACCATGAGAGACATTCAAGCAAAAAGTCTGTTTGATTAAACATAAACAGGGACGGGTTCAGCCCCCTTTTACCCAAGAACCCTAGGATTTCAATTAACCCAAAGCGTTAACAATTGATTAAAACAAGTTTAGGGTTAATGATCCCCTAGAAATCGCGAACCCAACCAAGTATTTAATTACCTTAAAGCGTAAACGGAAGAGGGAGAACGAGAGAGAAACAGTGCCGACAATTGGAGGTGATGAACGAGCAATTAACGAGTCAAATGAATTTAATTAAATAGAGGGTTAGTGTCGGCGATCAAACAAGGAAGGTATCTATGAATTTAATTGAAATAAAACCAACGGTTACGCGGTCATAGCTGTTAATGGGTGTCAGTTAGGTCAAAAAAAGGAAAACGAGTAAGCCGAGTCTAGTTGGCTTAAATGGGTTGACGGTGAGGCCGCGCCTAACATAATTAAACGATTTCCAGATCATTACATTGATTACAAACGGATTTGGACGGTTAATTAGATGATTGATTGATTGAGGGTTCGATAAAATTGGATATCGGTCGGGTTGGGGATGGATTATCCATCTAGTAACATGGGTTATAACAGAATTTACATACAAGCCCCTCAAGTTTGGAGATGGATAAGGAAATGGATAAAACTTTATGTTTTGGGTTAAAAACGTCAAAGTTATAAAGATGTAGCGATAAATAAATAGTATAGTAATTATAGCTCGATAAGTGCGGGATTTTATTAATTATAGAGCCCGGACCCGTAAATGAGTCGGGTAACGGTTACAAAATAAAAGTGGAAAACCCGAAATGTTACAGTATCCCCTACTTTTGGGATTTCGTCCCGAAATTAGAGAATCCGCAACAACGAAAAGATGAGGATACTTGAGTTTCATCTGGTCCTCACGCTCCCACGTAAACTCGGCGCCTTGCTTAGAATTCCAACGAACTTTAACCAAAGGGATGCGGCTTCGCTTAGTAACTTTATCCATATGATCCATAATCTCAACGGGTTGCTCAAAGAAATGCATAGTCTCATCGATACTAACTTCATCGAGAGGGATGTGGAGATTACCCTCGGCAAGACACTTCTTGAGGTTAGAAACATGAAACACCGGGTGAAGTTAGAGAGTTCAACAAGAAGTTTGAGACGATACACAAGATGTCCAACTCTATCAATAATCTCAAAAGGACCAATGAAACGTGGAGCTAGTTTTCCCTTCTTTCCAAAACGAACAACTCCCTTCCAAGGGGAAGCTTTGAGTAAAACAAAATCACCAACACTGAACTCTAGGGGTTTACTCCTCTTATCAACATAACTCTTCTGACGACTACGAGCAACAAGGAGGTTTTGACGAATTTGAGCAATACGATCAGTCGTTTCTTGGACTAGTTCAGGACCAGTGATTTGAGATTCACCAACTTCGTTCCAACAGATCGGTGATCGACATTTACGACCATAGAGCGCTTTAAAAGGTGCCATACCAATATTAGAGTGAAAACTATTATAAGAGAACTCGATAAGCGGTAGATGAATATCCCAATTTCCTCCAAAATCGAGGACACAAGAATGGAGCATATCCTCTAAAGTTTGGAATGTTCGCTCGGATTGACCGTCACATTGCGGGTGATAAGCAGTACTAAGATCCAATCGAGTACCCAAAGCGGATTGAAGTGACTTCCAAAAACGAGAAGTAAAACGACCATCGCGGTCAGATATAATAGATAACGGAGTTCCATGATGACAAACAATCTTCTCAACGTAGATACGTGCCAATTGATCAACAGAATAAGTCTCTTTGATGCGAATGAAATGAGCATACTTCGTCAGACGATCAACAATTACCCAAATACTATCATGTTGCTTGCGGGTAGAAGGAAGCTTAGTGACAAAATCCATAGCGATACCTTCCCATTTCCACTCGGGGACGGGAGGTTGCTCGAGCAAACCAAAAGGTCGATGATGCTCGGCTTTCACTTTGGAACAAGTGAGACATTTAGAAACATACAAAGAGATATCTTTCTTCATACCAGGCCACCAATAGACATAACGAAGGTAGGCGTACATCTTATCCGCACCAGGATATACGGAATATCGTGACTTATGAGCTTCGTCCATAATAAATGTGCAAAGATCATCACGATTGGGGATCCATAAGCGGTTCAGAAAGTAATGCAGACCATTGGGTTTAGTTTCAAGTTGGGTTTCGGCACCACACGACATCTCTTCATACATATTGCATTCGGTGACGGATTCGTGTTGAGCATCGAGAACACGCTTTTCGAGATCATTTTGAACAAGAACACAAGTAAGAAGTATCGACTTGAATGGCTTCTTACGACTGAGAGCGTCGGCCACGACATTCGCCTATCCAGGATGATAGAGAATTTCGCATTCGTAGTCGCTAAGCAACTCGGTCCATCGACGTTGTCTCATATTGAGTTCTTTTTGATAAAAAATGTGTTGGAGACTCTTGTAATCGGTATACACCACACACTTCGTACCATAGAGATAATGTCTCCAAATTTTCAAGGCAAATACGACAGCACCAAGTTCAAGATCATGCATCGTATAATTTTTCTCGTGAACCTTGAGTTGTCTCGAAGCGTAAGCGATAACCTTGCCTCGTTGCATGATAACTCAACCAAGACCTTGGTTAGAAGCATCGCAGAAAATGATAAAATCTTCATTTCCTTCTGGAAGAGCAAGGATAGGAGCATTGCAAAGCATGTCCTTAAGAGTTTCAAAGGCTTCTTCTTGCTTTGACCCCCACATAAAGGTTTTACCTTTGTGTGTTAAAGCGGTGAGGGGCAATGCGATCTTGGAAAAGTTATGAAGGAAACGACGGTAATAACCCGCCAAACCGAGAAAAGAAAGAAATTCGGTGGGAGTCATAGGCGGCTTCCAATTCTTAACAGCTTCGATCTTTGCAGGATCAACATGAATACCCTTTTCGTTAACAATATGGCCCAAAAACTGAACTTCTTTCAACCAAAACTCGCACTTAGAAAACTTGGCATACAATTGCTCCTTTCGAAGCATATCAAGAATGGTATGGAGATGTTTCTTGTGGTCGCTCTCGGATTTCGAATAGATTAAGATGTCATCGATGAAAAAAATAACGAACTAGTCCAGATAAGGTTTACAAACATGGTTCATGAGGTCCATAAACACCGCGGGTGCGTTTGTCAACCCAAAAGGCATAACACAGAACTCGTAATGACCATAACGATTTCAAAAGGCGGTCTTGGGAATGTCATCATCACTAACTCGGAGTTGATGATAACCCGAATGGAGATCGATCTTCGAGAAACATGCGGCTTCTTGAAGTTGATCGAAAAGATCGTCGATTCGAGGGAGCGGATAACGATTCTTAATGGTAAGCTTGTTGAGTTCACGATAGTCAATGCACATGCCGAATGAACCATCTTTCTTCTTGACAAATAACACAGGTGCGCCCAAAGGAGAAGAACTCGGGCGAATGAAACCCTTGTCCGAAAGTTCTTGGAGTTGGCTCGAGAGTTCTTACATCTCGGAGGGTGCAAGACGGTAATGGGCTTTAGCTACGGGGTTAGCTCCGGGTATAAGATCAATTCAGAATTCGACTTGACGAACAGGAGGAAGACTAGACATCATCGGGAAAAACGTCGGGAAAATCGTGAACTACCGGGATATCGGATAATTTCCTCTCTTTTCGCTCTTTCTCCAACACGAGAGCTAGGAAGGCGACACATTTCTTGCGCAAATAACGTTGAGCTTGAAAGCACGACATGAGATTAATCTTAGACGTTGGAGTATCACCGAAAACCTTGAGAGTACGACCGTTTTTGAGAGGTATGCGAATGAACTTTTCGTAGCAAACAACTTCCGCATGATTAAGAGTTAACCACTCCATCCCTATGATTACATCGAAACTACCCATTTGCATCGGAATGAGGTCAATTTGTAGGTTCCCAGCCGGATCTACACGGAATATCTCGTTCTACGTAGGTGCGGAATCCCTACGTAAGACGTTACGAGAGTAGAAGACGATACGAGTTAACACGATCGAACACACGTTACAATAAGCAAAGACACGTTGTATATTGCAACCGGAAACACGTGATCTCAATCACTAATTACAGGACTCGTTACACGTAAACTGAATAACTCTCTCGTACTTCACACTGAAACAACTTCAGCCGTAACCTAATGAATATATATCACGACAACTTCGCCTGGCATGTTCAGGCGAAGTTGTCACTAACTTCGCTTATCTAACAAGTTCGCCTATATCAGCGAACTTGTTAGCTAACTTCGATTAATACACAATACTAATCCAAACGACTCGATTACAGACAGTAGACACTGAACTACTGACATCATGTACCAACAGACTCCCCCTTGGCAGTAGCTTCATCTCTTTATCTTCAAGCACGTGTCTTGTAATCTTCAACAATCTTGCATCTTCATCTTTAAGCATGAACTCTTTCTCGTACACATACTGAAACAACTCTTTGATACTTCCTCGCTTCGTCTTTCCAAGCAGGAATATAAAAGATCTTCTTCTCATTCAGCATCTGCAGATCAGCTTGAGACAAGTTCACCAGATGCATCGGATCATAGACTCTCAGCAGCTCTTGTTCATCTTCGTCTTCCATTACTGCTTCAGCTGTCTCACAATCTACATACCACCACTTCAGGTCTTTGAGCACATCCTTGGGCATCTGTTTCATCGGCACTTCTTTCAAACACCGGATCGGTTTATACTTCATAATCATCCAAGGTTTACCATCTGCTCTCAATCCTCTATCTTTGTCTTCAATAAGTCTTCCATTTTGTGGTTTCAACAGCTCGAACTTCTTTTCTTTTATACTTTCCTTCCAAACAATCTTCCCAATGACTCTAGCCATATTATCATCACTTCTGTTTATTAACCCCAATCTGGCTAAGTCTTTCACTTCACACTCAGGCAAAGTATTCAACGATCTCAACAGCCTTTTGAAGTACTGAACACCATCATATCTTTTAATCACGAAGAGCCTCAACTGCTCATCATATATCCAGCAAATAATCCCCTTTCTCGATTCAGCATAGCCTCTAATGTTGTAAGTCTTCTTAAACATAGTAGTGACCGCCGGTTTCTTCGTTTTGATGAACCACTGAGCATAGCCTTCTTTCCATCTTGGCTGCTCTTCCCATTCCGTCTCATCACTTCCAATCTCTTTACTCATATCAGCCTTATCCACTTCCGGAATTTCATGCTCAATATTCTCTTCTACTATCTCTCCCTCTTCAATCTCATTATCAATCACAATCTCTTCACCAATCTTCTCTATCTCATCACCAGATAATACATCATCATCACCTATGAACTCATCATCCATCTCCTCAACTTCCACGACCACCACATCATCACCACCAGCTGCACTTGTTGACTCCCCCTGAGTTGTGGAAGTCCCAAGAGCTTGTTCAGTTCTTGGCAACTCTCCACCTGCACCTTTTGATGCATTGGGATCATCGTCTCTATCATTTCTCTTCTTAGTCCTCAGCTCATCGCCTTTACAGCTCGTCTCCCCCTGAGATGCCAAGAACTCCTTCAAAGCATCTATGATTTTGCCATGTTCTACCAGCAGGGATGACTGCATCTAATTCTCTGCAACTAGGCGTTGAATAGCCTGGGTCTGGATAAGATTCACCCTTGATTGTTATGTACATGTTCACAGATTGAATCGAACGATAAGTTCGCTGAGGGTTGATAGTGAATAAGTTCACCGGGTTTTGGAAATAATGAACAGTCTGACCTTTAAAACTTCTTTATAAAGGGTCAAAATTTTACAGGCGAAGTTATGGATAACTTCGCCGGTATTAAAATTTTCAAAACAAACCCTATAATTTGAACAATTTGTAATTAAGTTTTAAAACAACCTTTAAAGTGTTAAATGATACGATCAAGACCAAGTAACCAGGTAGAAACCCATACAACTACATAAGTAAAAAAAAATATTTTAACGATAAAGTACACGGGATCAAATTTCAGTCTCGACAGGGACTACTACGTTTTAGAAAAGATCCGAACAGGAATCATACTTATTACGTGACTGTCACTCAGATCCGTGTTCAGCTGTATTATGACATAAAGAAACAGGTTGTAAGCAGGTAAATGACTTAAAATGGTTTTCATCGTTTCTGTGATACGGGTTAGATTCAATTAAGCTCAAAATTTAAGTGGGCAACAACTCAGAGATTATGATGTCTCCTATCTATTCTCAAAGCGTATTTGGCTTTCCCCAAGTCACCCCGAGTTGACCTCGACCCGTAGTGTCTGATTAACTAGAAAGTACTCTTCGATCTTTAGACTCTGCTTCCCGTTCTCTTTCTTACACCTTGATTGAGAAGTATTAATTTATGAACTCTAGAATGTCTCAACAACTCACATTTTTTTTAACATTTACACAACTTCCGATAAACTACTGCAAGTTCCGAATCTGGATCACTGCAGTATCTTGACACGTTATCTTCACGGGAATCAGAACACTCACGGGCTCGTGTATGACTGGGTAATCGCTTTTCTGCCTATCATTCAGAAAGATATATATTAAGACATGCACAACTCTTAAGGAGTTTCCACATAAAATCGAGTAGATTTAGTTAGTATCACTTCTACTTTTACGCACCATAAAAAGCTACCATGACATACAATGACTGTTCTAAAGTCTTTTAGGCGTAATAACTTCACTAGTTAAGAACACAGAATCAGTATATCTATCACTTTCCAAGTTTGGATCAATTTTCTGTTAAACATAGTAAAGTAACTTCTTACGAAGTAGTAGACTTGAAAAATAATTTCATCTCCCCAAAAAATTTTAACTTCTATCGCCCCGATCAAGTCAAAGTCTTCAGGTAAACGGCTATCCTGAAGATCCAATGGATCAGCTGGACCGACCACATACAAGTATGTGTCCTTCTAACTAAGTTTGAACGACTAATTTTCAACGAAAGAATAAAAACACATCATAAACCGCCCCGGTCACTTTCAGTCATCTGGTTAATGGCTATCCACATATTCTACAAGTAGAAATGAGGACCAAACATATCCGAAGATATGTCCTTCAAACTGAGGCAACCGACATAATTCTAAGCGATAGTGACGTTTTTTTTTTTATATATACTAAACAAAGACATAAAGCACGGTTACTCGGGATTGACCATCCCATTCAGCTCAACAAGGTTTTGAAATCTGGTTTTGTCAAACGCTTTCGTAAACAAGTCAGCGAAATTATCTAACGTATCAACCTTTTCGAGCACAATCAGATTCTTCTCAGCACAATCCCGTATAAAATGATGACGGATGTCAATGTGTTTAGTTTTACTGTGCTTTACGGGATTGTTAGTTACTGAGATAGCAGCAGTGTTATCAATGCAAATAGGAGTATGAGTGAAATTCAGACCGTAATCGCAACTGTTGTTGAATCCACAGAACCTGGGAGCAGCAGTTGGATGCTGCCATGTATTCTGCTTCACAGGTTGAAATGGCGACTGAGGTCTGCTTCTTGCATTGCCATGACACTAATCTGCCACCAAGAAACTGACATCCACCTGTAGTTGACTTCAGACTCTGATTGCACCCTCCATAATCAGAATCCGTGTAGGCGACCAACTCCAAGTCTCCTCCTCTCGTGTACCACAACCCCAGCTTAGGCTTGTCTTTGAGATACCGTAGAATCCTCTTCGCACCCTTCAGGTGAGATTCCTTTGGGTTTGCCTGAAAGCGAGCACAAAGACAAACTGCAAACATTATATCAGGCCTAGAAGCAGTTAAGTACATTAAAGAACCTATTATTGCCCGATATTGGGTTGGGTCCACGTCTGCATCGTTGTCTGAATCAGCACCCAATTTGTGGTTGACGCAGACTGGAGTATCGTATGGAGTGTTGTCCTCCATCTTGAAGCGTTTGAGAACATCATGGACATACTTAGTCTGATGAATGAACATCCCATCTTTCTTCTGATCAACCTGCAGTCCTAAAAAGAAAGTTAGTTCACCCATAGCACTCATTTCAAATCTCTTCTTCATGACGGCCTCAAACTCCTGACACATGGCGACTTTTGATGCAGCAAAGATGATGTCGTCCACGTAGACTTGCACCAGTAGAAAGTCGCTCCCTTTTCTCTTAAAGAACAATGTGCTGTCAATCTTACCTCTTTCAAACTCATTCTCAAGCAAGTAATCGGATAAAGTTGAGTACCAGGCAGGAGGTGCCTGATGTAGTCCATACAACGCTTTACTTAGCTTGTACACGTGATCGGGAAAGTCTGGGTCAGGAAAACCCGGAGATTGCTCAACGTACACAACCTCATCGACTTTACCGTTAAGGAACGCACTCTTCACGTTTAACTGAAATACCTTCATCTCCTTGTGAGCAGCAAATGCCAAAAACAATCGAATGGCTTCCAATCTCGCCACAGGAGCAAACACCTCATTGTAATCGATCCCCTCTTGCTGATTAAAGCCTTTAACAACCAGCCTCGCCTTATTCCTGATAATTATCCCTTTCTCATCTCTCTTGCATTTGAATACCCATTTTGTGCCAATCGCATGCACATTCTTTGGTTTTGCAACCAAGTTCCATACCTCCATCTTCTTGAACTGGGCTAACTCTTCTTGCATGGCTTCGACCCACGAGCTGTCCTTGAGAGCCATTTGATAGTTCTTTGGTTCAATCTGGCTGATGAAGCAGGTGTACAAGCATTCATTAATTATGCCCGTATCTTTAATGCTTGTGTAAACACAGGTGTGCTCATTCAAGCTTTGTCTTGTTTGTACACCATCGGACAGATCACCTATCACGTTCTCTAAAGGGTGATTTTTGTGAATTCTCGTAGTCGGAACCGAACTGACATTTAGATTGTCTTCCAGATTCGAAGATAGCTCATCAATGGGTGATTGTTGTTGAGAGTGAAACGGATTGAAGAATTCCTCTTCTGTAGAGGCAGCAGGGGTATCGACAGCATTTGACGAGGAAGGCTGACATTCATCATACTGCGGTCGTTGAACCAAAGTGTCTTCCTCATCGTATATCATCTTCGTAGCAATTCTTTCATCAACTTCTGCACAATCCAAATAAGGCATGTTAAAAGATTTAAAAAGTCTATCATAGTCGAAAACCCCAGCGGGTCCCGTGCTTGGTTTTGGTGATTTGTAACTTGTGATATCAGTGTTACATACCACCTCAACCTTGCTGGTCGATGTATTAAAGACCCGTCTGTTGGGTGTCCCAACAACGTATCCGACTAAAATTCCTTCGTCGGCTACTTCACCAAATTTAGAATTGGTCTTTAATATCGAACACGGGGACCCGAATGGTTCAAGACCACTCAAGTTGGGCTTTCTCCCATGCATAAGTTCATAACATGTTTTATTTAATCTTTTAACAGTTAACACTCTATTAAGGATATAACAGGCTGTTGCAACAGCTTCAGCCCAGAACACCACAGGAAGTTTCGAATCAGCCAGCATGGTTCTGGCTCCTTCAATTAAAGTTCTGTTCTTCCTCTCAGCCACTCCATTTTGTTGCGGAGTATACGGAGCGCTGTACTGGTGTTCAATCCCTTTCTGTAAGCAGAAGATCTCCATCTCATAGTTTTTGAACTCTGTCCCATTGTCACTCCTGATGTATTTAACCCTTTTCCCCATGATATTCTCAACCTTGGTAATCAAATTCTTTACCATCTGAACCGTTTCATCCTTTGACTTCAGGAAATATACCCAAGAATATCGAGAGAAGTCATCAGTTATCACCAAGCAATATGATGTTCCTCCTAGGCTTTTTACATTCACTGGACCGAAGAGATCCATGTGAAGTAGTTCTAGGGTACTGACTATTGAGTTAACCTTCTTGGTGCGATGGGATTTCTTGTGTTGCTTTCCCTTTTTGCATGATAAACATTGGTCTTTAAAGTTAAAATTCTTCAAGGGAACACCTAGCACCAACCCATTCTTGACAATGTAGTTCATTTTCCGAAGATGAATATGTCCCATTCTCCTATGCCATAACTCGGACTCCGATTCAGTTGCTTTTGACAGAAGACACGATTCTTCTGTGGCCATCTCAGTCGACCTCATGTCCATAATATACGTGTTCTTTTCTCTTGGAGCCTTCATAACAATCCAATCCTCTGGTATCTTGAAACCAGGATACAGCACGATCGCCTCATTCTTGGTAAAGTGCACGGTGTAGTCTTTGTCACAGATCTGCGAAACACTCAGCAGATTATGCTTCAGTTATTCAACGAAATTTACTTTCTCTAACGTCATCTTTCCGTTAGTCACAGTCCCAATTCCTGTGATCCTTCCACCACTTTCTCCAGCAAAACTCACTCTTCCTCATTGAACAGGTTTCCAGTCGTGTAACAAATTCTTGTTACCCGTCATGTGTCGGGAACAGCCGCTATCCACAACCCATAGATTGTTTGCAGCCCTGTTCAACTGTTCCTGCACGATTAAAGCAGAGGATTAAAATCCGGGGACCCAAGACCTATTGGTCTTGGGTCGATACATCCCGTACCTTGGCTGTCCAAAGTTAGTATCAGAATAATTTCTGTAAGTCCTGAACGGATACCTTCTTGGAGATTGACTATGAGGCCATCCAAACCTTCGTGAATTAAATGAATTATTACTTATGGTTTGGTTGTTAGCAGTGAAAAACTGAGATCGATTTCTTTGAAAACCTGGATTAGTCCAATTTCTGAATTTTGATGGGTTTTCATTTTTACCATTATATTGATTACAGTTAGTTCTTTTCTCAGATTTTGAAGGCCTCACACCTCTGAATCTCTGCTTCAGAGGGCAATCAGCAATCAGGTGTCCTAATTGATTACATCTGAAACAACTCCTGTGTTCAACTTTCTTCTCAATAGTTGTTTTAGATGTTGAGGCTCCATTACTGCCAGTTTGTCTCACATATGGTGGGACATACGGGTTTAGTGGAGAATTCTTTTCAGTTGTTTTAATTTTCTCTCCACATTTTGGTAACACTTCCTCTTGTTTTGTCTCACTCGACTCGGATGACTTGTCCGAATTTGATGAGACAGGACTAGGAACAGAAATCTTCACATTAGAGACAGGCTTACTCGTTTCGCCTTTACTAACTTTTGGATCTTTAATAGTTACCTTAACCGGAACTGTTTGACCAAAATCAACATCAACAGATTTCTGATTACTAGGATCATAAGTGTAGTTATGATTGTAAGGTGGTGGAACTTCATGATATCCAATTCCTCCCCTTTTAACTGGGGAACCTTGATCACTAACGAGGTGATCAAGTATAGCGGAGGAATTTCTAAATTGCTCAAGTTTCCTTTTAAGTTCCACCACTTTCACCTGGTGATCAGCTATCTGTTTATCCCTTTCAGCTATTAGTTTGGTTTTCTCTTCTAGCACTTCATAACTAAGATCAATCACTTGAATTTTTTCAGCTAGATTTGCTTTAAGACTTATAATATCTTTCTCACTAGCTTTTATTTTTACTTTATAACTGTTTTCTCTAGCTTTAGTGAAATGATGATCTTCTTTTAGCGTTTTAAATTGAGCATCCAAACTAACAAACTGATCAGTTATAGTTGTCAATTGTTCAGACAGATCTTCACACTTAGTACAAGGGAGTTTGGTACTTACCTCAGAGAGCTGGTCTTTCACATCTGCCACGTAAGCTTCATTTTGAGCTTCTGCCATGTAAGCTTCATTTTCGCCAGTCTTTTTCTCACTTTCTTCAGTTACGATGTTCGCTAAATTGGCCTGTTCGAACACCTCTTCAACATGCAGATTCCAGTTGTACTCCCCATTCTGTCTGGAAATCATGGCTCTATTCTCATTACCGCCCCCACTCTGTTGTGTAGACCTGTTTTGACTGCGTTCTACACGTTCATTTGTGCACTCCTTCGCAAAGTGGCCATTTTGTTGACAGTTGTAACACCTAACCTTCAACCTATCAAACCCTGGTTTTTCACCAACAAACTTCCTACCGGTCTTCTTCATAAACCATTTAACCCTTCTCACAATCATTGCCATCTGCCACTGCAGATCCATCTCTTCTAGATCATCAGCATCGATCTGATCATAATCTTCATCCAAAGTTGCTGGATCAACAATCTTACCTTGAATGTAATTCTCATACGAAGCAATGAAAGATGCATAGAGAGCAAACTGTTGTTCAGCAGATTTAACACTCATGGGCATCTTAGAGTAGTTGTTGTTAGGAACACTTGAAGAGAAACTACTCTTGGTTGCTTGAGGTTTAGAAGCATTTGATCCTCCAGCTACAAAACACACATCACCATTCATGTTGAGAGATACATGACCTTCATGTGTTGAGTTAGCGCCCGACTCTCCCTTTGAGTAATAGGCAGATGATTCAGACTTCGAACTTGAACTTGTGTTAACCTTTGCACCATACGTTCCCGGATCTTGAACCTGATCAGTAGGTGTCTCTTTTCGAACCATGTTTAGTTCAAAAGTTCGTAGCTTGTTAACTGCTGTTTCCAAGTCATAGTCGGCAAAGTCTTTGTCTTCTCTCATCAAGACAGTGTACATCTCCCATTTCGGTGGGAGAGCATCAAGAAGCTTTTCAACGATCTCCTCTTCTTTGTAAGCAATGGAATAATTGCTTAGTTCGGTCATCAGATGATAATATCTCGTGATGATATCATCAAGTGATTCATTCTTCAGATACTTGAACACCGAGAATTGGGTTTTGAGAAGTTTAATCTTTGATGCGCAAATCCCCACATTACCCTTAAAGCGGTTTTCAAGTGCTTCCCATAGCTCTCTAGCAGTTTTACACTTCCTGAAGGTGTGAAGAATCTCTTGTGGAAGAGCCATGGTTATCGCTGCATGAGCTTTGCTTTCAGCCTCATACATTTTCTTTTCTTCTTCTTCCATCTTGTTGTATTTCTTAATCTGATCACGACCCTCATACTCAGCAGTTGGTGGGATGTAACCATCTTGTATGCACACCCACATTTTAGCATCTTGGTACTTGACATATTGTTCAAACCGATCTTTCCATGCTACAAAATCGGTTCCCTTAAGCATCTTCGGTGCCTTTGTAGCTGAACCCGCTTCCACTTCCATCTTCACCAGTTCCGTAATATTTATTGAAGTCATCTTTCACGAAACACAAAGAAACCCGAAAAATAAAAATTTTATTTTTAACAGTACTGTAGGCGAAGTTGTGGATAACTTCGCTTAAGTCTGAACTTCGTTGATTCTGAACTTCGCTCCCCTTGTTAAAGTCGCCTGATTCGGCGAAGTTGTAGACAACTTCGCTTGTGATAAGCGAACTTGTGAAGTAGGCGAAGTTGTGGGTAACTTCGCTTGAGATAAGCGAACTTGTAAGGTAGGCGAAGTTGTTGATAACTTCGCTTAACCTTATATCTTCGCCGAACCCTACTAACAGTGACGGCAACTTCGCCTGATGAAGACGATGGTTTTGCAGGTTTGATTTCTGGGTTTTGCGAGGTATGTGAAGGTGTAATGGGTTGTTTATGATGGTGGGAGGTGAGTAGGACACAAAAACTCGGTAAACTCGTCCCGCGAATAGTCAAACGGAACGATTTCTACAGTCGCGTGATAATCCCGAACCACACAATCACGAGCAAAAGCTCTGATACCAACTGTAGGTTCCCAGCCGGACCTACACGGAATATCTCGTTCTACGTAGGTGCGGAATCCCTACGTAAGACGTTACGAGAGTAGAAGACGATACGAGTTAACACGATCGAACACACGTTACAATAAGCAAAGACACGTTGTATATTGCAACCGGAAACACGTGATCTCAATCACTAATTACAGGACTCGTTACACGTAAACTGAATAACTCTCTCGTACTTCACACTGAAACAAATTCAGCCGTAACCTAATGCATATATATCACGACAACTTCGCCTGGCATGTTCAGGCGAAGTTGTCACTAACTTCGCTTATCTAACAAGTTCGCCTATATCAGCGAACTTGTTAGCTAACTTCGCTTAATACACAATACTAATCCAAACGACTCGATTACAGACACTAGACACTGAACTACTGACATCATGTACCAACACAATTAAAAACTCGACTTTGTTAAGGACTATGACGCAATCCCTGACTACCGAGTCAATCATAATAGAATTCCCGTCGGCTACTTCTACGGTAAAAGGTCTAGACAACTTATCCGGAGGCTTATCAATAATATTCATAAAATCCAAAGATATAAAACTCTTATCGGCACCCGTATCAAACAAAACCGAAGCATGATGATTATCAATGAGAAACGTACCATTCACCTCATCGCTAGAACTCTGAGCTTGATTCACATTCATCATAAACGCACGACCATTGGACCCTTGAGGGGTTTGAGCAACTTGGTTCAAAGGAGGAGCTTGAATTGCAGGGGCTTGTGTTGATGCCGATGGGGGAGCCATGAGCTGAGGCACAAGACGTGCATGGGTTTGAGGTGCATAGGCTTGGGGTTGGTAGGTTTGCACTTGGTAGGCTTGAGCAGTGTAGTACGATGCATGGTATACTTGGGCTTGCGGTGGATGGGTAACATAAGGAGGTGCATTCATGACATGGGCTTGGTTAGCATGGGTGAGTAATGGGCAAGCATTACAGAAATGATTAGGGTCTCCGCAATGGTAGCAAGCTCAGGTATTTGGAACACCGGGCTGAGCAGGGTTAGCAGCAGGTCTAGAAGTAAAGGGTGCAGACCGGGTTTGGACAACTTGAGAACCAGGCGGTGCACGACAAGTATTGGCAAGGTGGCCGTAACGGTTGCATTGAGTGCACAACCGACAACGGGATTGGACCGGGTGATGGCGGTTACACCTGGCACAAAGGGGATGTGGGCCAAAGTAAGCTTTCTTTTTTGGGGCATTAGGGTCATTTGGGGCTAGGTTGTTGGATTGGTTGACGGAGTAGTTTTGATGGTCAGGCTTACGTTTTTGGTAGTTCTTGTTGAAGCGGTTGTTGTTGTTGGAGGGTTTGGCCTCAGCTTTGGCATCGGTAGAGGAGTCGGTCTTTGTCTTGTCGGGGGTGGGTTTGGAATTCTTGCGAGTCAAGGCTCCATCCCGAACGTGACTATCGGTGAGGGAGGCAGCTAGGTCCATTGCCTCACCGATGGTTAATGGGTTACGACTCATTACGGCATCACGGAAAGCGAGCGGGAGACCGCGAATGTATTTATGAATTCCGCGGGTTACCAGATGTGGCACAATACGGCTCAGCTCGCGAAATCGGCTAGAATAAGTGGAGTTATCGCCACCGATATGCTTAAGATCCCAAAACTCCGCTTCCAACCTCTGCAGTTCATTTTCTGGGCAAATTCCTTTTTCATCGCCTCTTTCAGTTCCTCCTAAGGCATAGCCACGACCAAATCCGAGCCTTGGTCGTTTCTCAGGGCATTCCACCATACAACAGCTCGATCCACAAAGCAGCTTGAAGCAAATTTGGTCCGTTTGACATCCAGACATTCACAGTGGATAAATATGTTCTCCATTTCTTCAAACCATTGGAGCAAGGTGGTGGCATTTTCCTCGCCACAGAATGATGGAGGTTTGGTGCTCAAGAAGTTACGAAAATCATAGTTGTTGGGTATGGCCGAAGTGGCTGAACCATTAGAATTGAGGCTTTGGATCTGGGTGACAATAGCAGGCATAGCAGCAACAAACTCTTTCGTGATTCTAGCAGTCAGGCGGCGGTCACGTGAGCCAGATGAACGTTGATGACGATGGTGATTTCTGAGTGACGACATTCTACGGGAAAATAAGAGTAAAGATTTATGAGTTGGGGGATCATATGTGTAAATATTTATTGGGAAACAAAGTTAGTTAAAAACATTAAGTTTCTGTTAGGTTAGTTTCACAAAAATATAACGAAATGCATATAGGGACGTTGGCCTCCCATGAGCTTTCCATGACAATTTGAATGGCCCAACAATAATTAACGATTAAATAATTGAGTTGGACAGCCCATGAGCGCTACAAGGCAATTTGTTTGTCCCAACAAATTAACGAATTATCAATGCAATATAGTTTTTCGGTCCGATAAGCGTCTTTAACCGACCAAACTAAATAACGAACTATCGAAACAAAATATGGGTAGTCGGAGTATCCGACAAAAATACGAAATCCCGACTAACCACTTGAAATAACGTAAAAACCATAATCGGAAGGTTACCGAATTTAAGCCATGGACCACCGTGAATTCGGTTTAAAAATGTACATAGGAATGCAACCACTAGTGTGGTCACGGTTGACAGCTTAGGGTGTCGGTCATATGGCATTCATGGGTCTCGCTCGGGTCCATAGGGTTGAGTACTGTGGTCAGTTTATCACCCAGGTAAGGATTAGCTTCTTACCTTTGGTTCTTGGAACCGTTTTGCCAATGCCCAACTCACAGTTTCTCTCCCCTTTTCTTATGATAGGGACATGCCATATAACCTAGCCCTAGGAGAACAAGTGAAAACAACAGGTGGGAATTCTTAAGGAATTTCCCGCAATTAAAAAGCAATCTAATATTGATTTTAAAGTTAAATAAAAATTTTAAGTTTTGAGGCATAGCCTCGGAGCAGTGTGTGTGTGCATGACAATAATATAATAAGAAAATTATTAACTAAGGGAAAGCAGCAACAATCAACTAGAAGACGTAAGGTAAGCAGATAAGCACGTATAGGGCTCCTAAACATGTGTCTAAGGCAATCTCTAACGACCTATCTTAAACCTTCGGCTCTGATACCAATCTATCACACCCCAACCTACGGCGGAAATGCCGGGGCGTGGACTGATTGTCACAGCTCGTGAGGTTACTAACATGCAAATATTTAAAATTCAAATATCTATTTATTTAATTCAAATAACACCATTATTCATTACAAAAAGAAATCCAAGTAAACAAAGCATAAAATAATTCAAATGAACATTTAAAGTCTCAAAATAAATTCTTCTAGCATAAGTCCTTAAACAATTCTTCTAAGTCCAAACTTCACATCAAACGGTAACCTGCATATGCGTGAAAATAATATAGTTTGTCAACACGAGGTTGAGTGAGCAACACACCAGTTTAGTTTACATATATAATAAAATACGTAGCTGCAACGAGTCAAATGAGATTAACAAATCAACCAATGAGCAAAAAAAATGAGATGTCGAAAAGCACAAAGCTAAATCGACTAGCGTATGATCATACTATTTTCTGAGATTATGCTGGACCTCTCTGAATGCGGTTCCCATTGAACACATAAACATGTAGCAAGTATGGCATTAGATTAGTTAACACATAAGACAAAAGGTTGCAGTTTTGTGTATAGATAGATGTGAAAATATACTAAGTTACGCATATGTCCCCAAAAGTGATAAAACGAGTAAAAAGGGGGAATGTGGTACTCACTTCAAAGATGAACGAGGATGATTAAGATAGTGAGAATGAGGAAACGAATCACACGCGAATGTTAATGCCTAAGAGAATAAAGAATATGCTTAAAGTGAGGATCTTAACCACGATACGAGTTAAACGATAACCGTTTTATATTATAATTTATTTAGGGATTTATTAATTAAACTAATATTTTTTGATTTACGAAAACATAACATAATAAAATGTTACTTTTAGTTTTATAATTAAAACTACTCGGTTTATATATATTTAAAAAAGTTAGTTTTTGAGTTAAAATCTTCTTTATATATTTATGTATATATGAAAAACGTGCCTTAGAAGGATATATATATGAAAACATGAATTAACGAGTATTAAAAGGTTGGTTCTTAAAAAAATAACTTTGTTTAATCATCATTATCATTAATATAATTAATATAAAGCTTTTAAAAAAAACAGAACAAAACGGGTGCAGGGAGGGTCGAAACCGCGACCTCCGCTCCCAAACATTTGTGTTTACCCAGCAGACCATAAGAGACATTCAAGCAAAAAGTCTGTTTGATTAAACATAAACAGGGACGGGTTCAGCCCCCTTTTACCCAAGAACCCTAGGATTTCAATTAACCCAAAGCGTTAACAATTGATTAAAACAAGTTTAGGGTTAATGATCCCCTCGAAATCGCGAACCCAACCAAGTATTTAATTACCTTAAAGCGTAAACGGAAGAGGGAGAACGAGAGAGAAACAGTGCCGACAATTGGAGGTGATGAACGAGCAATTAACGAGTCAAATGAATTCAATTAAATAGAGGGTTAGTGTCGGAGATCAAACAAGGAAGGTCAAAAAAAGGAAAAACCAACGTTTACGCGGTCATAGTTGTTAATGGGTGTCGGTTAGGTCAAAAAAAGGAAAAACGAGTAAGCCGAGTCTAGTTGGCTTAAATGGGTTGACGGTGAGGCCGCGCCTAACATAATTAAACGATTTCCAGATCATTACATTGATTACAAACGGATTTGGACGGTTAATTAGATGATTGATTGATTGAGGGTTCGATCAAATTGGATATGGGTCGGGTTGGGGATGGTTTATCCATCTAGTAACATGGGTTATAATAGAATTTAAATACAAGCCCCTCAAGTTTGGAGATGGATAAGGAAATGGATAAAACTTTATGTTTTGGGTTAAAAACGTCAAAGTTATAATGATGTAGCGATAAATAAATAGTATAGTAATTATAACTCGATACGTGCGGGATTTTATTAATTATAGAGCCCGGACCCGTAAATGGGTCGGGTAACAGTTACAAAATAAAAGTGGAAAATCTGAAATGTTACATGTCCTCTACTTTTGAGCCTGGGCTTGTTTCTCCAATTTCTGAACTGGAACGACTCTTTCGTCGATGAACTCGTAAACGGACTACAACAATTAAAGACGAATCAGTAGACGCCACCACAGCAGGAGAAAATCAAACCGAAGAAATGATGGTGGCCCAAAACAATGAGCCGAACATGAGCCAGTATGCCAAGCCAACTCTCGAAGGCTACGGCAATGGAGTGGCTCCACCTGAAATCATAGAAAATTTCGAAATCAAATCAAGCACCATTCATATGGTGGAAAATTCAGTTCAATTTCATGGTCTTCTCGACGAAGACCCTCTTTCTCACATATCTCGATTCCTGCGAATCTGCGGAACCTTTAAAATCCAAAGCTATTCAGACGATCAAATCAAGCTTAAACTCTTTCCTTTCTCTCTAAGGGGCCAAGCCCTAGAATGGATAGAATCTATTTCCTCTGGTTTCATCACCACTTGGGACCAGATGGTTGAACAGCTTCTCCTCAAATATTTTCCGCCCGATAAATTGCCAAATACTGAGCCAGCATTACCGGATTCCGAACTAATGATGATGAATCGTTACACGCAGCATGAGAGAGATAACAAAGTCTTCTAAGAAGATGCCCACACCATGGACTGAGCGTATGGTTACAAGTACAAACTTTCTTTGACGCACAATCCAGTAAAAAAAAACAGGCCATCGACCAAATAGCAGGTGGAGGCCTGGGATCCAAATCACCTAACAAAGCATTTGAAGTCCTGAAAAAAGCCGCAAAGAAGAGTTTCGCTTACAACCCACCAATAGCTACACCTACCCATAAAGGAATACATCACGTCGATTCCAACACTCTTGTTACAGCACAGCTTGAAGCCCTTTCTAAAAAATTCGAACAAATTCAAGTCGAACTATCAAAAACCAGACTCATCTGTGACACTTGTGGGGGAAATCATAAGACAAGTGACTGTAAACAAGTCATCATGGCCATGGAAGAAGTCGATTTCATCGCTAGACAGAACAACGTTTTCAGCAACAACTACAATCTAGGATGGAGAAACCACCTGAATTTCAGCTGAAAAGACGGAGGTAACACCCAACCCTTACCTGGATTCGAAAAAAGACAAGTGACTGTAACCTCAATTTCAAGATCAAAGTTCTAGTAGCCATCAAAACCCAAGTTACCCGAAAATCGAAGAAATGTTATTCCAACTCATGACCAAAACAAATGAAGCAGAAAAGAAGGCTGACTCAAGAGCCGTTGATATCAGCGGAGTGTTATAAAACATGAAGCCGATCTCAAAAGTCAACAAGCATCACTTCAGAATCTAGAAACTCAAATCGGACAAATTGCCCGGCAATTATCCGAAAGACCACCTGGCACTCTTCCAATTAAAACAATCACCAACCCGAATGCAACAGCTAACACTGTTACACTCAGAAGCGGTACAACCACTGTTGCCTCACCAATTTCAGAACCAGTTATGGAAAAGGAGTCTCCTGATGAAACACGAGAAAAACTAACCCCAACAGGCACCGTACAACCCAAGGAGCCAGTCCGAACTTATGTCCACCCTATTCCATACCCAGGAAGGCTGAAGCGAGAACGATTAGAAGCTCAATACAGGAAGTTTTTTGAACTCTTCAAACAACTCCACATCAACATCCCTTTTGTCGAAGCCATCGCTCAGATGCCAAAATATGCCAAGTTTCTCATAGAAGTGCTGACAAACAAAAAGAAGCTGGAGGAACTCTCACATGTCACCCTAAGTGAAGAATGTTCAGCAGTCCTCCAAAGCAAGCTACCAACGAAAATGACCGATCCAGGGATCTTTACTATCCCTTGTCTTATAGGAAATTTGGCTGTTAGCAATGCCCTGGCTGACCTAGAAGCTAGTATTAATTTAATGCCTTATGCGGTTTTTGTAAAACTAGGGATAGGAGAACCAAAGCCCACCCGCATGAGCATTCAATTAGCTGACCGATCTGTTAAATATCCTTGGGGCATTGTTGAAAACATGCTTGTCAAGATTGACAAATTTGTTTTCCTAGTAGATTTTGTGATTCTAGACATGGAAGAAGACAAAAGGGTACCTCTGATTTTAGGAAGACCCTTTTTAGCCACCACAAAGGCTATTATTGATGTTTGCACCGGCAAGCTCACTCTCAGGGTCAATGACGAGGCAATCACTTTTGACATAGGAAAATCTATGCAATATCCGCAACAGCACGATGACATATTATATTGTGTTGACATCATAGACTCCATCGTAAGTTGCTATATGCGAGATTCCTCCATTAATACACCGCTAGAAACACAAGTCTTAGACAAAACACTCAACATACCCATGTTAGAAAACGAAAATATCTATGATGATCAGGAAGCATCAGAAGTAGTATATGAAATCACTGAATGCAATGAAAAATCAAAACCATCAATCGAAGAACTATCAAACTTAGAATTAGAAGAACTATACCTTGCGGCTCATACTGTTTGTTGGCCATAATTCATGAACTAAGTTAACATAGGAAACATATCGTGAATATCTATAAAAAATAAGATACTTGTTTCTTTCTCTTGTTTGAGACAAGTCTTGAATATCGAAGTCTTTTTTTACAGTGAAAGAAGTTGGGAAGAAGTTGTTAATAATAGATTACCTAGAGAAATAGGTAAAAGAAATTTCCATCCAAGATTTAATAATTGATCCATTCTCAGCCGCGGTAGAGTCCATCTTGTTGCGATAGGAATGAACAAGAACAAATAAGTTTTAGCTAATGTAATAAAGATACCAATTATTGTTCCAAAAACTCTACCCCTTTTAGTAATATCAAAAATATCAGGAACATATATGTACGGAATAGAAAGATTCCAACCCCCCAAGTAAAGAACTGTTACAAATAATGAAGAAACTAGTAAATTTAAATATGACAATACGCCTAATCGATTGGAGTTACGAAAATTCTGTCCATATTGTTACAAACATACGATTCACGGGGAGATAAAGAAATAGATTGAAGCGAGTACTTGAGCCCTTATCTTAATCTTACAAGGCAAGGAAAGGGAAAATGACATTATATATATAACATATTTAACATAGTTAAAAATAATTATAAACAAACCAAATCCAATTTATTTATTCTAATTATATATCCGGCTGAAATAGAATTTTAGGGATAAGAAATAAACTAACCAACATCTCGAATATGCTTTTCTGGAAAAAGACTCTCAACTCCCAGTAATTATTTCATCTCACCTTTCTAAGGAAGAGAAAGACGAACTTCTTAAGGTACTCAAAAACCATAAGAAGGCCATCGCATGGAAGATCATGGATATCAAGGGCATTAGTCCCTCCTTTTGTACTCACAAAATTCTCATGGAGGAAGAATACAAACCCGTGGTCCAACATCAAAGGCGTTTCAATCCCAACATGCTAGATGTGGTGAAGAAGGAAGTAATCAAACTACTTGACGCTGGATTAATCTACCCAATCTCGGATTCACCTTGGGTAAGTCCCGTTCAAGTAGTACCCAAGAAAGGAGGAATGACGATCGTAATGAACGAGAAGGACGAGATGATACCAATGAGAACCATCACAGGCTGGCGAGTTTGCATTGATTACCGGAAACTTAATGACGCCACAAGAAAAGATCATTTTCCACTTCCATTCATCGATCAAATGCTTGAGCGATTATCTGGAAAAATGTTCTACTGTTTTCTTGACGGATTTTCCGGATATTTCCAAATTCCCATTGCTCCTGAAGATCATGAGAAAACCACTTTTACATGTCCGTATGGAACCTTCGCCTACCGAAGAATGCCATTTGGATTATGTAATGCTCCAGCCACCTTCCAACATTGCATGGTGGCCATATTTCATGAAATGATCGAAAACTCTACGGAAGTCTTCATGGACGACTTCTCAGTCTTTGGAGATTCCTTCAATCATTGTTTAAACAACCTTGACAAAATGTTAGCCAGATGTGAAGAAGTAAATCTAGTGCTCAACTGGGAAAAATGCCACTTTATGGTAAAGGAAGGCATTGTTCTCGGTCACAAGATTTCTCAAGAAGGACTAGAAGTTGATAGAGCCAAAATAAAGACCACATCCAAGCTTCCACCGCCAACTTCAGTCAAAGCCATCAGAAGTTTTCTAGGTAACGCAGGTTTCTACCGCCGCTTCATAAAAGACTTCTCCAAAATTGCTAGAACTATGACCAAACTTCTGGAGAAAGACGCACCATTCGTCTTCTCTGAAGAATGTGTTGAATCATTCAACATATTAAAAGACAAACTTGTCAACGCACCAATCATGACTACACCCGATTGGACCCTTCCATTCGAAATCATGTGCGATGCAAGTGACTTTACAGTTGGAGCCGTACTCGTACAACGCAAAGAAAAACACTTTCACCCTATCTACTATGCTAGTAAAACTCTTAACGATGCACAAGAAAACTACACCACAACAGAAAAAGAGTTGTTAGCAGTAGTTTTTGCTTTTGAAAAGTTTAGATCCTACCTAGTTCTTTCCAAAACTATAGTCTACACCATCTATCCCGCAATACATTACCTCTTCAACAAACAAGATGCCAAACTCAGACTTATCCGATGGATCCTACTACTCTAAGAATTCGACATAGAAGTCAAAGAAAAAAGGGGAGCAGAGAATGTTGCTGCATACCACCTGTCACGTTTAGAATGCCCAGCTTTAGAAGAACTTCACAAGGAAATTATCAATGATAATTTCCCACATGAAATTCTCATGCGCATTCTAAGACGATAGTCCTTGGTATGCCGACTTCACAAACTACCTAGCTTGTAGAATCCTAAGAAAATGACTTACTAATCAACAACGGAAGAAATTCTTCTCCGACCTTAAGTTTTACTTCTGGGAAGATCCATACTTGTTTAGGATAGGCATTGATCAAGTTATTCATAGGTGCATAGCAGGAAAGGAAGCCTTAGATATTCTCAAACACTGCCATGAAGGACCAACTGGTGGGCACCACGGTACCGCCACTACGGTCAGAAAAGTGTTTAATTCAATATTTTTCTGGCCCACTATATACAAAGATACACATACTTTGATCCAAGCATGCGATGCTTGTCAAAGAGTCGGGAACATCACATCCAAAAATGAGATGGCTCAAAAGGGAATTCAATTTTGTGAAATCTTTTATGTATGGGGAATAGATTTCATGGGCCCATTTCCTACATCATTCGGAAATAAATACATCCTTGTAGCAGTCGATTACGTATCTAAAAGGGTAGAGGCACAAGCTCTTCCCACTAACGATCCTCGAGTGGTTGTAAGATTTATGAAAAGGCTATTTTCACGATTCGGCACTCTCAATGCCCTAATCAGCGACAGAGGAACCCACTTCTGTAACACTCTGATGGACAAAGTCTTAGCACGATATGGGGTTCACCACCGACTCGCAACACCATATCACCCTCAGACTAGTGGGCAAGTGGAGGTCTCAAATTGAGGAATTAAAAGGATTTTATAAAGAACTATAGGAATGAATCGCAAAAATTGGGCAGAAAAGTTAGATGACGCTTTGTGGGCCCTCAGGACAGCTTACAAAACCTCCCATAGGAACGACACCCTTCAAACTCGTTTATAGGAAAGCATGTCATCTACCAGTAGAATTAAAACACAAAGCCTACTGGGCTCTCAGAGCGGTAAACTTTGATTTAACGTCCGCCGGCATAAACCGGAAAGATCAAATTCACGAGCTCGAGGAACTGAGAACATTGGCCTATGAAAATTCCGGGTCTTACAAGGGAAAGACTAAACGCCTGCACGACGCCCATTTAAAAGGAAACAAGAAATTCCAAGCTGGCAGCCGTGTACTGTTATACAACGCTAGTTTATGCCTTTTTTCCAGGAAAATTGAAATCTCGATGGACAGGTCCATACATAGTTGAATCAGTTTTTGACTATGGGATGGTTGAGATCTCAAATTCAAATGGCCAAAAATTCAAAGTAAATGGACATCTATTAAATCCATATATCGATGGACCATTTGAAGAAGTTCTGAAGGTATTGACCCTCCAACTCCCTGAATAGGAAATCAAGGAAACAAGATCTGGCCAAGACCTTCACAAAACTAGGCCTTGTAAATACTTGATATATAAATAAAAAAAGAAAAAAATTAAAAGCTAAAAACACGGGGGCGTGCTTCCAAAAGCAGGGTCCCGTGCCAAAAATCGCGGACCGGAATCTTCGCTGCAAAAATCTCAGTCAGACTGGTTTGTAACAGAATTGTCAGAACAAAGACACGGGTCGTGCTTCCAAAAGCATGGGGTCGTGCTTAGGTTACTGGTTGGATATAAAAGGCACCTTGTGTCATTGCATTCCTTGCACCAACCAAAACCAAACCAATAGTCTCTGAAAATTCAACATGCCGACTGAGATGAGTGAAGAAATCCTCGTTTCTCGACACCCGAGAAACGATGCCCGCCAGGTTTCCAAAACCGAGCATCTCTTGAAACTTCAAGAACTCGTCAAAGAGCTCACCGAAATGAATCTCCTTGCTGAAATGTGCCTCGTTCAACTCACCGAGTCAGTGGAAAATATGAAAATGGAACTCCGAGACATCAATGAACAACTCCAGTTTCAGGTTCTCGGTTTCACGTACTTTCCACCGCCAGGACCATTCGGAGGTAAGAGCCTTTCGGAGAAATCTAGGAAACTTAATTCTCTACTTTTATGTGTAAACAAGTGCATTACGCACAACGTGTTAGGATATCGGGCTTAACCCGAATATTTTCTTATTTTTAGGAAAACTGGGCTTATCCCGTATTTGTTTTAGGGCCTTTTTAATTTTAATGAAAAGTAATTTTTAAGATGATTAAACTTCTAAAGATAACATACTAAACATCATTCTAAGAATTCCAGCTCTCGCATTTTGCTGAAAATTACAAGAAAATATATGTGACAAAAAGCACGAGGCCGTGGTCACCCTAGAATCTTCAGCATGATACGCGCTGACTCCGTACAATTTTACTAGCATGATACGCGCTGACGCCTGCCTCAGAAAAATTTATTCCCCTAGCCAACGGGGCCGTGCTTCTAAAAGCACGGGCCGTGTTTGACTTTCCAGTCTCTATATAATGCATGCATAAACTCACTATTCCATTCACACCAAACACAACATTACTGAAATGGAAAGCAAGAAGGTTGAATGGAGGCAAGTGAGGAAAGGCAAGCAACATGAATCCTTCTCATACCTTGAGGAGGAGGTCATGAGGCTACAATGCATCATGAGAGATCAAGTTAAAAGCAACATTCAAACCGAAGCTCGCGTAGTCGAGCTAATCAACAAAGTCGAAATACTTAGGTTTGAAAACTTCCATGTTGTGGATGGCCACCACAAAGATGTGGCATCCAAGCTCAACTTTCTCAACCGAGAAATCGTTAAGCTTGACAAAAATCTTGCCGAGCTCTTGGAAGCCAAACGAGCACCACCACACATTCAAGACTTGTTCGGCAATGGTGGTCGTTTGAAGTCCCGACTTTGTTTCACGTTGAAGTTGCTCCCGCTAGTGTTATGTGTTAGAATCTAGGATTGTTGTTGTACTTTTCATTTCTACTATGTTTAAGTGTGCCTTTATGTTTTATATTTTAATGAAATTTAGGACTTTTAATTACTATCTTAAACTAACCAGCAAATAAAACAGTTAAAAACGAACCAGCTCGACAAATAAACAAAATCAAAAGAAATACTGTCTGTAACATGCAGCACGGTACCGTGCTTCCAAAAGCACGAAGCCGTGCTTTTTACCCAGAACAGTTACGATTTTTAATACATAAAAATAACTTTTCTCAAACATCAACCCTAACACCTACTTCGTTTTTGGACGATAAACCGCCGACCAACCCTAATTTTACTAATTCCTTCATCGATTCTTCAATCTCGAATCAAAGGTATGTTAATTTAGCAATTGTATTGTTCAAATTCATCATTATAGGTCTAGTTTAAGCCTAAAATCTCTTGAATTGACCAAATCGGGTCTAAACCCGAAAATAATATGGGTTATTCTACTAGTATAGGATGAATGGATTATTGAAGTTTGATTGTTAAGGTTTAATTGAAAGAAACAATTCGGGTTTTGGATCTTGACATGAATATCCAACAAACTAATAAAACCCAATTGTTATAACCGGTTGGAAACGAGGGTTCGAATCTAAGTAGAATAGAAATTAGTATTAAAAAAACACGAGCCGTGCCTGAAACTACACGAATCATGGTCAACCAAAAGTCAAAATCAAAAGAAACTAAGCAGTAGCAACAGCACGGCACCGTGCTTCTGAAAGCACGCCGCCGTGCTTTGCTCTCTGTTCCAGGAAATTGAAAATTTTTGATGAAATTTGACTAATTCGGGTATAAATTGCAGATGGCCGAGTATGGGGATGACGTTCATGCATTTCTAGTCTTCACCAGGCATGATGCAAAGAATAGAAGGGCCCAGACAAGATTAACTTATCTTAACCGAAGACATCCAGAAGCCAACTTCTACGCTTGCAGAGACACGTTACGCCAAGTTAATCAATGGGCCTGATACAAGAAATTTGTTAAAGGGATATGGAGAAGAGTCTTTGAGCAAACGGGAGAGGCGCTGGCAGAACTGACAAAGGAGTTCTTGGCCTCTTTCAATATAAAGAAGAAGAAATTTGACATGTGGGATGAAGATGCAATCGAGCTTAGATGTGGGGGTGAATGGCACACAACTTCTGTCACCCATATGGGAATCGATCTGGGAATATACACAACCGAGGAAACTGATTCAGACATCTGGTTTAACGCTAAAACAAACTTTGCAGATGAAGATGCTGATGACGAAGCTGAAGCAGGAAACACAAGATTGGAGGCTTGGGAAAAACTGAGTTATGGTACTGAAGAATACAATGCAAGTGTCTCAAAAAGCACAGCACTATGTGACTCGCTCATGAGATACATTCACCGTCTGCTCAGTCACACTGCTACGGCCCGAGGCCAAAGTGAAGGGGTAGTTAACCTGAGGGATCTTTGGGCACTTAACTGGATGAAGAATGACATATATTGCAACATCACATTGTTATTCTGCAAGCTTTTCATGACAAATGCAGCTGCCAAAGGAAATACCCCGATTTTTGGTGGCCCGTGGATCTACAACCTTTACAGAGCCTACCATGCAGACACAGAAGGAACTCGAAGCCCATATCCGATAGCCCTCAACCTTGTCTATTGTGAAAGCATGCAGATGATTCAGCAAATCGGGTGGAACCCATATGTATGGAGATTTTGTGACAGAAATAACCAAGTTTGGGACCCAGAAGACCCTGCAGAAATTATGCTTCAGGATGTGCACGAGAGGAGAGGATCACCAGCCAGACAGTACCGCCGCCGCACCTACCATCAGCGAGGAGGCCCATCTTCATCAGGAGCCGGCCCCAGCTTGTCACACGACAGCCGATACTCTTTCGAGGGTATATATGGACTCATTGATCAATTCTCAGCTAACACTACCGCCTCGTTTAACAGGATTACAGAGCAGATGGCTGCATCAGATGCACAGCGAGCAGCCGAATATGCAGAGACGAGGCGAGAGATTGATCGCTTGGGCTATCGCATGGACAGGCAGTGGGGACCATTCGACCCGAACACGGGTAACTGATGACTGGCGGCACTGGTAGGTTGGGCATGGGCATGGGCATGGGTTGGTAGTACTTTATGACATTATTATATGTGTTTTTAAACAATTTACTTTCTGTCGTACTTGTTTGTTTGTTTATTTGTTGGTTTGAATACTTTTATGGTCGTGGGTGCCAAAGACATTATGGTAGGTACTAATTTAGCCCGATAGGGCAAGGAATGGATGATTCCATACCCAATTTTCAGCAGTTTATGCTTGGTTGTTTGTGGTTGTTTGCAGTTTTTTTATTACACAGGTATAAAACAGGAAAACGGGAAGAAACAGGGGACGCTCTGTCGAAATTTTGTTAACCCGTATGGAAGTAACTCTCCATTTTAACCCACTATACCAATTAGAATTTTTATCTTTTCATGAATCTTTCCACGTTGAGGACAATATGAGATTCAAGTGTGGGGAGGGGAATTACTTGACCAATTGTTTGTTCAAATAATTATAAAAAATTCTCTAAATCAACAAATACTTTTTAAAACAAAGATTATTTTAAAACCTAAAGAGAAATCCAAGAAAATTTTCCGCAAATAACCAAGCATTACTGAAGGAAAGTGAAAAAAGTAAAAAGAAGTTTTGTAATATTGAGAATAAATTTATGCAAAATATGACGTTAATACCCAATTCCTCCGTTACTGTGAGATAAACCTCATGCCATATAAATATTTTTTGAAAGCTTTAAGTGAGTCATATGTTTCGTGTGATTTAGAACTTGTCACAATTATTCATTTCAAGACCGCATGAAGCGTTGTATAAGGAAGAAGGTAATGTTGTCACAATTCCATCAACCCATTCGCCAAATTACGAAAACCAAAAACCCTAACCAAATCCCTATCACTTTATCCATCTCACCGGTAAAATACAACACTGGTCTTTTACCGGCAGACCCTAAAGAACTTGAAATGCATTCTTTCGATTTCAATTTCCTCTGCTGCATACACTTTACAAAACCTAGGTTGCCTCCAGAACTTAGGGAGAGAATCTTTCTCTTGAGCAATGAGGTGAGGAAAAAGTGACGCCAAGACGAAAAAAGGCCACCATTTTGTGGAATTTCCAAAAACGCAATGAAGAGAAGAGCAAAAAGATACGAACGATGCTTAAGTTGCGGAAACTAGTCCCACGAAGGAAGATGTATAAAAAGTCAAACTCAGTCTCAGGATGAATATACCGAACTAATGAGGATGGGGGCTATTAGGCTCAAAGCCGAACGATCCATTAGAATTGGAAGTTATGTTCAGAACAGGATTGATGAAGAACTAATCCACATCCTCGATAAAACTGGTCTTGACGATCTGACCTTAAAAGAGTCACTGGTAAAAAAAAATAAAAATTATATATATACACACACACACACATATCTAGGGATGAAAAGCTAACCATCGAAAACATCTCAGAATCCCTGATTACCAGGAAAGTTGTATTTACCATCCTCAAAGAAAGAGCCCTTACCCATCATAAAATACCAAAAATCCCAACTCACACAAAACCGACCCATGTTACCTTCTAATCTATGCAACCCTTCACAAAGGTGAAGATTTGTACTTGTTACAAGCTTATTTATCACATGTTACATTATGACTAAGAGTGTTCACATACATACATCACAGGTATGATCAGATATAAAACCGAGTGCGAGTGAACATTGTGAGAACGTGACGTTTTGCATAAACAAAAACTCATAAAAACAAAATTTCCTTTTTATCTATCACTAACATAAAATTTGATTGGTTATTTTGTTTCCATTTTCTAGGAGCTCACTTAAGGGATGGTTATAATCTAAGCTTGCTGTTTTTAGAGAATATTTATAAATAGATTGCTTGAGGACAAGCAATGTTCAAGTGTGGGGATGTTTGATGTACATAAAATTATACATCTTTTCGGCATCAAATAATCTCTAAATAAATCAATTTCTATCAAATAACATAGCATAAAAGACTACTTATCATAATAAAATGTAATTTCTGGAGAAACCAAGCCCCAAACGAAGGAACAAGCGAAAAAACGAAGAAAAACAGAAGAAAACACAAGAAAAGCAAAGAAACACGCCCCCATGCTTCTGAACACCAGAAAAGACAAAAATCTTCAAGAAAAGACAAAAACTGGGAACAAAAGCACGGGACCATGCCTCTCAACCACGGGGCCGTGTACATCTACCAGAAAATACAAAATGAATATAGCACATGTCACTATAAAACACGGGGGCGTGCCTACGTAAGCACGGGGCCGTGCTTCTCTCTCCAGATTGCCTATAAGTAGTGGCTCATGTTGCACTCATTTGGTGTGCCTTGAAAAGAATTCTATCCGGTTTTCTCTTATAAAAACACACACTAACATTCACATAGAAGATTTATGAAGAGTTTGAAGGCTTTGAGGTCATCACCATCAATCATCATCAACAACCATCATCATCGTCATTAAGAAGGAAGATTCATCTACATTTGGTTAGATTGTTCCAAGTTTAATCATGTATTTGTTATCATCAATGATCATAATTTTTATCATCATGCTCATTATGAGCTAAACTCCTTTTACCATCTAAAATCTATGAAGAAGCTTTGTTTTGCTTGATAATTATATAAAACATGTGGTGTAGTCTAGTAAAGTACATGGTTATATTACAATTATCTTTTGATGAGAAATGTTTCACCATCTTAAATCACTAATTCAAAGTTGGTGGTTGTCAATTCTATTGGCAATCGTTCATGATCGATTCATGTTCTTGAAAGATAGAAATACTTTGATATATTATCGAAACATGGATCCTTATATTATACTTAGAAATGATGAGATATAAGTTATGATGTATTTCTCTAAGTCTTGGTGATTCGAAAATGGCTTTGCTTAGGATATCATGCTACTTAAAGAAATCATATGTTAATGGAATGTGTAATTATAACCTACATAAATCAACCAAGGGGAGGTTGTGTGACTAAACTACAACCACCGGAAGTTGTTAGAATTGGTATTTGAGAAATCGAAGTCAATCCTAATCTTTCTAGGATTAGGAAAGGGTGGACTTTAAAATGCGCATGTTACCTTCTTAGTGCCAAAGATGCTCACTTAAGGTTTAAGGAGCTATCTATCATATATTGCTACGGCAAGTTTACCACATGTTTGAATATTAATTATCAATGCTAAAATGGAGTGGATTCTTGATCTTAGATGGTAACCTTCGCATAATTGAACAACTTGTTTAGAATCTCTCGTCTTGGTTACCTATATATTATATATAAATATTTATATTTTTCGAAAAAGTTTAAAAATTAACCCCAAAATGATTAAAACCTCCGATTAAAGTAAAACAACGATTTATCATTAGAAACATTTGTGTACACGGATCGATACTTGGTTCTTACCAATACTATTCTACATATACGATAGGTACACTTGCCTATTTTGTGTGTGTTTAGTCTTTGTAGAAATCACTTCTATAAATTTAAAACACGATCTTGTGCAAAAGCAAAATATCCAATCCATCATATTTTATACACCCCGCACACACACATCACCAAGCAATCATACGCATGAATAAATTCAAACTCAACAATTTACTTAGAACATAAAATCCATAACGAACAAAATCTCAAACAAAATCAAACCGAACAAAGGTTCATCACGACCTAGGTTATGAAGTTTAGTCTAGCATCGTATAGTCTAAATCAAATAAAACAAATAAAACTGAAAACATGGTGAAAATATAGAGAACGAAATATTAAAGGCGATAAAACCCTTATTCTTCAATCTTGAACGTAAAGCTCTTTACCGGATGTTCTCTTGCCTTCAAAATCACCACAAGACTCGAAATTATACTCCAAGAAACTCCAAATTCGTCTGGGGGGCAGCAGGTTATGTTCAGGTTAAAGTTAGGGATGTTTATATACTGAAAAGATGGCCCAACTTAACAAAAAACGTCCAAAAAATAACATCAGCATTGCCTAGGCGCCGCGTGATGGGAAATGGGGTGCCTGGTCGCGCGGCGCGGCGTGTCCCAATAAGGGGGCCGGTCAGACCGGCCTGGTCTTGCCGGTTCTCTGTCTGGTTCCTTCCTGATGCGTTCCGGATCTCCGTTTTGGCTCTTTTTAACTCATTTTTCGCCCTTTTCGATAATGATCAACTTCCGTTACCTACGAAACATAAAAGTGTTAGTAGTATACAAATTTCGACTAAAAACGAATATAAACTATTAAAATATTAAATAAATTATACACGGGAAACATAAATATTTAGCATTATATCACATCCATATATTTATAACGGTTTAAAATAATTTAATTCAAATCATGATTTCTCTCTTGGTTAAGAAACCGAAAAGGAAGTAGCCAAAATTTATAAGGGAGTCAAAATATATTACCAATTCAAGCATTAATTCTTACAAAACGTAGAATTCAATGTAAATTAATAAATCGTTAACCAATGATCATAAGTATGAAGTTATTGATTTACATTTTAAAATAACTATCATTTTAAATTATTTTTGAATTATTTAATTGTAAAGAAATTATTAGAAGTGGTTGTTATATATGGAAACAATAGGCTATAACCAATAGGAAGATGCCAAATAGACATAAACTCTATTGATTTAATAGTATAGGTAGATATCATTTAAGAAATTAGGCAAAGCTTTCTCATTCATTTTTTTATAACTCCTTTGTGGATAAATTATGTTAAATATTTATTGAATACATATAATAATAATAATAATAATAATCTAATATTGTTTTAATAGATTGTGCTCTGTGGTTGTATTGTTTTACCCATTTAGACAAATTGCATCTACTCAGGAGATTAAACTTTTCGCCATATTTTGTACAAGTTAATTTGGTGGTGATGAAAATAAATATTTACGTTTTACATATGGTCAACTATATGTTGCTTTATCACGAGTGAAGAGTATAGACGGTGTTAAAATGCTTATATTAGACAAGGAAGAAAAAGTTACAAATAAAACTATAAATGTCGTTTATAAGGAACTATTTTGTAATTTATGAAATTCTCATTTTTTTCTATCTAATGATTGTAAAATGCATGTTATTTTTCGTTTGAAAATTATATTTAATAAAGTTTTTATTTTGTTACCGACGTTATTAACAATTGTATATCATCTTCTCGTCTCCACATGTATGTATGAAATTATGTTTTCCACTTTCATATTACTGGTGGATGTTACATGATTTATATGTTTTCACTCGTGACGCCCACGGTTCAATAACCTAGTGTGACATTAAAGTACCATCATTTGGGGCTACATGCTTCACCTTGACGTGGCAAGGACGAGCAAGCCACGGATACCACACCACAAAGGTCTATTAGTGGTTGTTGTTAGAGCATCCGCAACAACAAACTTCTACAAACCGCCACATCAGCGTCAGATCAGCTTTCAAACTTTTCTTAAAATTCTTCACTTTCTCCCATAATTTTACAATTAATTTATATTTAACTAATTTTCATAACATATTTTTATTTTATATTTCATATATGTTTAAATATAATCTACTTCTAATAAATATTATGACACCGAGGTGGAAAATATGCTTGGCGTGTTGGGAGATGTAGAAGAGGTAATGTTCCTTTTAATTATCTCGGTATAAAAGTGGGTGCGAACATGAATCACATCACCAATTGGTTGCCAATGATCAATGTGATGGAGACGCGCCTAGCGACTTGGAAAGCCAAACTGTTGTCTATCGGGGGGGAGGGTTACACTCATTAGATCAGTGTTGGAAAATCTCCCAATATATTATTTCTCGCTTTTTAAAGCCCCCATGACTGTGATTAATAAATTGGAAGGTATTATGAGAAAGGTTTCTTTGGGGTGGTATGAGTGAAGATAAAAAAATTAATTGGATTGCGTGGGATAGAGCTGCGAGACCTAAAAAGGCAAATGGTTTGGGAATTAACCGTCTGAAAGAAATTAACGAAGATTTGCTTCTTAAATGGCATTGGAGAATCAAGAAGGAAGCAAACAGTTTGTGAAAGCGGGTCATTGTAGAATGTCACAGGAATAAAAATAATTGGTTGTTGCTTCCTCTCGCCTCTAATTCTTCTGGATGTTGGAACGAGATCGTGAAGGTGGGTGAAATATGCACTTCGGATGGTAAGAAACTGAATTCTTTTTTCTATGGTTCGGTTGGAGATGGCAAGTCTATAAGGATCTGGTGAGATTTGTGGATTGGGGAAACGCCTCTTCGAGAATCATGTCCCAATCTATTTAGATTAGAAAAATGTAAAGATTGTTTGGTTGAAAGCAGAATCACCTTTGGAAGCATCGTTAAAAATTTGAAATGGAACTAGAAAAAAGAGTCGACGACAAATGAGGAGGTTGTAGAACCTTTTGGGCTTTTTGAGCAGATCCATGATTACGTTTGGGCTCAGAGAGTGGATTCGTGGAAATGGGTAGGTGGTGGTCCAGCTAATTTTGCGGTATATGCGGTTAAACAACTATTTATTACGGCTCGGAATTGTAGCGATTTTTATAAAAATGAGATGGAACGGATGGATCCCTTTGAAGTGCAATGTTTTGGCTTGGCGAGCGGAACTAGATAGACTCCCAACTAGGGTGGAATTGACGAAGAGAGGTGTTATTTTACAAGATATAAATTCTCCGTTGTGTGGCGATTCTAAGGAATCATCGGGCCATTTATTTACTGCTTGCATTTTTGCATTGGAGTTGTGGGATCGGGTTGCGAGATGGTGTAGGTTACCTCTATATGAGATTGAGGTTAGGGATTTACTCTATTTAGCAAAAGGTTTGAAGCTGCGGAAACATGAGACGAGGACGGTTCACGGGATTGTGTTAACGACTTTATGGTGTATTTGGATTGCTAGAAATGAGATAGTTTTTCAAAGGAAGAACGCTAAAGTGGTGGATGTTATCGCGAAGATTAAAGCTAGTTCGTTTTTATGGATTAGAAATAGATCTAAATTTAAATGTATAGATTGGAAGGATTGGTACGATTTCCCATATATTTTGATGTAATTTTGGGTTTTGCATGCGATCCTTGATTTGAGAACTTGCATTTGGTTGGTTTTGGTGAATGAAGTTTATCTTTCAAAAAAATATTTATATGCATTAATTAGTTACATGTATTTTTAAGGCTTTTTTAGTTATGTATTAGTTAATGTTTAATGTAACCGTTGGGTTGTTTATTATTATTATTATTATTATTAAGCGACAAATGGTCCAGATGGAGATAATTTAGACTTGTGGGTATGTTATTATTATTATTATTATTTTAATAAAGTAGGTAACTATGCGTGTTTTATAATTTGTGGAAGCTTGAATCAATTTTTTATATTATTTTCTTTAACTTGTTGGAGGAGGGGCCCAATCAGGACCGTCCCCAAGAATGTAAAAAAAAACTTGAGCCTGGAAAATAAAAAACAAAAGGCCCTGAAATACAAACTTAAAACATTGATTAAAGTCACTAAACGTCAACAATAATTTAGTAAATTACTAATATGTTAATGCAGAAGGTTTACATATGTATTATTCTAAAAAAATAATCGGGTAGAATGAAGAATTTAGATATGGTGATTATTAAGGGACCAGAGGGAGCCGCTGCTACCTTATGAGGGAGTCCAGTGCCGGATCAATAAATACATTTATAAGGGTCTGTTGTCTATGGCCAAATATAGTTAAATTGTTTTCGGGTCGAGTCACACCATATATTAAAATATAAATCAAATTAAATCTATAAAATATATAATAAAATACCGGGCTTTTATTGGTATTCCGCTTAATTTACTATAGTGTCATAATATACTTTTGTAGATCTTTATATCAATAGTTCACGACGTGTTGCTGACATTTCACATATTTTATATTACATATATTTATTTATAGTATATATAAACTAACCAACAAGTAAATCACGTTAAAAAAACCTACAAGTTAATAAGATAAAAACATAGAAATGTGGCCAAAATAAAAATTAACAAGAACACTAATGTATAGTCTTACTCTAGCTATAGTCTATAACCTAGAAACAAAAGAAATGAAAAAGCATGTGTGTATCAGGAAAGAAAATATTATAAAAAAATCTAACCACAAAACCATTCTTTAAACTTCATTTTCTCCATTCCTCCCCTGTTATTTTCTTATGAACCAAATAGTAGCAAGGTAAAGCTATGCAAGTAAATCTCAAACCTTATTCTTTCTTCTTCTCTTCAGTCGTTTTCTATAATGAATAAACGAATTGTATGTGCCAAGTTGAATATATATAATTTTTTTAAAGAAAAAACCCACAGGCCCTCCATGGGGATGGGCCTGGGACCTGAGCCCTCCCCCTGACCGGCCCTGGGCCCAATTTATTAGTTTGTTATAGGTTTACAAAAGCAAACTTTCTTTTTGTTAATTGTCTCTACAATGGTTTAGTTTGTTACATCATTTGTCTCTTACTTGCCACATGTGTTTGGACCTTGGGCTTTGGAGCCCGATGTGAATGCTCTTAGTTCCCTTGTTCGTTGAGTTGTACGAGAGTTCACGATACGACGTCTTTTAGTATTATTTCCTCCTTTTTTTTCCCTAATAAAAACTTAATAAAGGTTTTATTTAAAGTTTTGAAAAATAAACTTGGTAATTAGTGCAACAAATTAAAGACATGTTTAACTTTTAAAATAAATAAGTTTAGGTATTTCGAATATACTTTTACATATAGTTATAAACAAGCACAAAACATGTATAGAGAAATAAAAAATACACCTAAATTAAGCTCACCACAATAGAATTGTGTTTTTTTATGCTTACACATGATTCTCCTGTAAATTCCCCCTTTTCAATTTAAGATAAGCTAAGTTCAAACCTGAGAAATGTAACAACGTAAAAATTTCGAGTTCAAAATGTCAACTTTTTAAAGTTAAGGAACTAAAATTGCCAAATTCCAAACTTGAGGGTTAAAAATGAAAAATCTGATTTCTCGACCCATCACGCTACGCGATGGATCAGAAAGGAAACCCATCGCGATACGCGATGGGGAGTCTGACACGTGTGCCACGTGGCACACGGTGGCACCACCTGCTGCCACGTGTCACCACGTGGCAACACTAATGCCACGTGTCGCCACGTGGCGCAACGTCTGCCACGTGTCGCCATGTGGCAGACCTAGTCTGTGACTCATTTGACCTATATCGCGCTACGCGATAGGTCAGTCTAAGGACCCATCGCATACCGCGATGGGATCCAATTTTTCGTCTATAAATAGCAGCCAAGGGTAGCTCATTTGCACATCCCAAACAGCTCTCAACTCTCACTCTAGCTTCTCTCTAAAACCCAATAATCATATAAACGATTTGCCTCGATAAGCGTGCCATATTTTCTCGTAAAACGTGTCCTGATCCTCGATTTTCGTGTCGACGTTTCCTCGAAGTTCGTGCCACCCTCCACCCACATACGATCAAAAAGGCGTTGTAATGGCAAGAAGTCTCGAAAGACGTGCCGACGAGTGTTGAAGCTGGCTTACCAAAGTTGATTAAGAAGTAAAGCGGCGTCGGAGTGCTGCTCGATTTCGTAGGGTTTCTAATACGTCAATAAGGTTAGGCGTAATGACAAATGAATAGAATTCAATATTATATTAAAGGCTTAAGCTTTAAGTCGAGGTTATACTCGAAACCTCGATAAAAGAGAAGAAGAAACGTCGGGTTTTTAATATAAACTAAAGGTTTATAGTTTACTTTTAAACAAAAGGTTTTCAAGTAAAAGAAAATGAACTAAACGTTCATCGAGGTTGAGATATAAAATAAGACTAAAGGTCTTAAGCCGGATCGTGTATCCGACTAAAAAATGGTTATACTCGTACAATAGGTGCGAGATAGCAAGGGAAAGACCCTCGGACGGTGTTGAAGCCGATCCCAAAGCGATAAGGTGAATACGCCCCCAAACTTTTATAAATTTGTTTTTAAATGAGTCAAACATATTATATGAAATTTGTTTACAAGGAACTATGTGTTCCTAATACCGTTATAGATAAGAGTATAAACCCATCCCTCAGGCTTTGGTATACGTATGTCTGGATCCTTACATAGGTGGTACTACGCGAGGAATGGGCACATCGCACCACCCTTGGTCGTAGGACGCTCTCCTACAGGGAGTACGACCGTTGTGTATATTTACGGGTACTTAACTAAGTCGAACGCTGCGGTGTTTGCTGAGGTGACCTAGAGTAGAGGCTCGAATTTATAATGTGTTATTTGACTTTGTTATTCCTAAGCCACGATGGGCCGAGGCAGGCGTAGTCTCGAGGGGTAATAAAGTAAAAGAAATTATTTTGCGTCAGCATGTTCACCAGCATTCGTTGCTGACGTATTTTCTTAAATTTTTCAGGTGAACAAGTTTAGCGCTTGGAGTATCGAAGTGCTACTTATATATATCCGATGGCTCGGATTTCTTTTGTAAACTTAACATATTATGGTGGTTTGTAATTATAAACAAGTAAATGCTTTGTTAACTTAAACGAGTATTTTATAATCCCGTCTTTTTGAATATATGTAAATATTGTATTTCGATCCTTAAAGTTTTATAAGTCTTCCGCAAACTAACGCAACTCTGATTTATTAACAATTATGGTACCAACTAATGGTCATACTCCTAGGCCTAAGATGGGGGTGTGACATGTTGGTATCAGAGCCATCGATCTTTGCGAATTGTGTATCATAAAACAATACCCAAGCTTCGATCCAAGTTTAGAAAATAATTGTTTATGTGTTTTAGGGATAAGATAGGTTGGTAACCTTTCTTTCCCACTCCACATTCTAAACCACCCATAATATTAGATGTCATTCAAAGCTCATGTAGAAGACTTTGTGCGCAAAGTAAAGAAAGCCGGAATCGCCGAACCTTACCCCGAAGACAACATGAGCGAAGGTTATTATGAAGCATACTTTGACCAAGATGTGGAACATGACCTAACCAAACCTGTGTACTACCCCGGAAGTAGACACTACCCAATAGATGTTCCTGAGAGTCCACCAAAACCAAGTATTGGACCACCAAGATACTCAAGCTATCATCCACCAACAATACCAATGTATATTTCATCTGAAGTACCGACGTATCATCCAACGTAGATCCCAACTTACCAACCATCAGAAATACCGCAATATTTCCCGACTGGATATGTACCGCCAAATCCATATCCTTCATATGCCTTTCTTTCCAATTTACCTATCAAGGAAGAACCAGGATCCCCATCCTCTGACTGGATGAAATGTCACTCTGATCCATGTCGATGGTATACCGGAAGCTCCACTTTTAATTGTTGGTGCATGATGTCAGTAGTTCAGTATCTTGTGTTTGTTTGTGTCTGTAATCATTTAGTTTGTTTGTTTTGTGTTGAATAGTGTTTGTTATGTGTTTGACATGTGTTGGGCGAACTTGAAGGACAGCGAAGTTATGACAACTTCGCCTAGTGTGTTAGGCGAAGTTGTCGAGTATTATAAACCCATAACTTCGGCTGAGTTAAAAAATACTTTCGAACGATTGTTTGTGTGATTCTCTGTATCACGTGTTGGTCTTTGCAATATATCAAGTATTATCTTATGTTCTTGTGTGTTTGCTTAGATTCAACGTACTAATTGTATTGACACTCGTATCGTATACGTGGGGATTCCGCACCCTCGTGTTACGAGATACTCCTGTGTAGATCCGGCTGGGAACCTACATTAATGAAGTCAGCTCTCAACCAAACAATAATGAAGGGCCGTCCCGCAAACCAAAAATGAAGATAATGATGCCTTTCGAAAGTTTTCAGATGCCCCCAATAAAAATGGAGACTACACAACCCATGGAGGAAGATGAACCGGAAGAAGAAGAACCCGAAGAAGAGGAGGATCCCGATGAAGAGGAGGATCCCGAAGAAAATGAGGACTATGAGGAAGAATCTGAGGAAGAACCGGAAGAAGAGCATCCTGAGAATCCCAGCGAGATAGCAAGCTCAATGGAAGGATCACTCACTTCCCAAAACCCAAGCTATGGTTCCGTTGATCCATATGTCCAATACCTCGAGAAACTTAGGAATCAAGCTTCGTCAAGCTTCCCACCATTTCAAGGAAGGATTCCATCAATAGAAGAACAAGCCGAGGAAATTCGAGTGCAGAACCGAGTTGCCAAGACATACCTCTACCTTTCATCCGACATGACTTACGTCCCGTATCCATAACCGAGGAATCACTACGAGATGGTGACACTGGGTTACCGCGACCCACCTCCACAATATGGATACCCCAACGTAGTGCCGCAGTCATATGAAGAACACTTGGACCGCTCTTTGCACGAAACTGATGACTGGAGGAAGAAGGTAGCCGAGGAAGGAAAGAAGAAGAAGAACATGGGAGGAACACCCCTTCTTAAATTCACCAAACTAATGAAGGTTGTGAAAAAGTTCTTGAAAGATTGAAGATGGCAAAGAAGAATGTTATGTGTAAAAATAACTTTGTATGATATGTGTAATATGTATGTAATAAGAACATAGAAAACGTTCTTAAAATAAAGATAGGATGATCTATATATATCGTTGGAACGATATATATATATATATATATATATATATATATATATATATATATATATATATATATATATATATATATATATATATATATGTTTGTGTATTATGAAATATATATATCCTTGTGATATATATATATATATATATAATGTGTAATAAAAATAAAATGTGTGTTTATTAAAAGGAATGTATTAAAATTTCATATTTAATTGAAAAAGTATAAGAAATATATCTGAACAAAGTAATAACAATAAGAATGCTCGTAAAGAAAAAGAAATAAAAGATAAGGGGAAAGGCCCCGAGAACGAGCGAGAGGAAGAAATTCCTGAAAAATATATGAACAAAATTCAAAAGATGATCAAGAAAGCGGTTAGGGAAGAATCTGAGTTTAGATCTCAATCTAGACATTCTCAATCTAGAAAAACTAGAAATTCTCAATCCGTTCATCCCTCTAGAAAATCCAAAAAATCCCGTCTGAAACCATCTCGAGTCGAGGAAAGTGTTCATGAGTCTAACGCCGATGGTGGAGTTAGGCGTGAGTTCAAGAAACTCAAGATTAGTGGTTGTTCGTTTAAGGATTTCAAATACTATGGACCGAAAGAGTTCCATGGTGACAAAGGAGCCATCACAACCGTGAGGTGGCTTGAGGAAATGGAGACAATAGTAATCACAAGTAAATGCTCCAACGAAGAAAAGATTCAATATTCGACGCTCACGTTTAAAGGAGAAGCGCTCGAGTGGTGGAATGCTCTGTTGATGAGCAAAGGAAGAGACGTGATGTATGGACTGACATGGGATGAGTTTAAAGCTCTGTTGATGGGGAAGTTTTGTCCCATGCATGAAATCGACCAGATCCAAACGAAATTTCTAAATCTTAAGGTCGTGGGGACAAACCTTCGTGAATACAATACCAAGTTCCATGAGTACTGTCACTGTAAGTCACGAATCTGGATCACTACAATATGATATCAACCAAACACGTCAAATATGCAGAATCTAGTTAACGTGGTGATTCAAGAACAATATTAATGAAGAACAAGATGAACACAATGTAATATGGTTTCAATGCATACGATTTTATTAACAATAAATCGTCTAATACATAAACCGATTCACACAGAATCTTATGCTCTCTAGATGGTGGCTCTTACTGATTTACAGTTTCTCTCAATGTGAACAACCCTAAACCCTATACACATATTCTCTATATATAAGGAAACCAAACACCTAGCCCAATAGCTAACCAAAAGCCCACCGAGATCCATGATCTCGGTTTACATACATAGTCCAAAGGTAAACCCAACATACACAGAACTAAGTACAAACCACCAAATATGGACCCAACAGTCGCCTTGTTCCCCAGCTGGTAAACCGTGAGTCTAGCAAAGTCACAAGATACATTTGGGGACTACCGCGGGAAATCCACGACATAGTGAGGTCTCATTTACCTCAAACCGCCGACTCCGCGATGGAATTGGCTGGTTATTTGATGGGCGGCATGGTCCGCAATAAGGAGGAGGACAAGAAGGTTTCAACGACAACAACTCAAGGGAGAACTGGAGGAGGCGCCAACTACAAGGGCAAAGGCGTAAACCAAAGTCGATTCAATTCAAACGCCATGCAAGACTTGTAGGAGGTATCTTAAGGGTCGATGAAACATCGCCCTGCCTCCTAAAGTGTGTGAATCATGCAACCGTACGGGTCATGCGGCTGCTGATTGCTGGAAAAAGAAGATGACTTGCTACAATTGCAAGGAGATGGGCCATTTGAATTTCGAGTGCCCAAAGATCAAACCTGCTACTGGTGGTGCGGGTAGAAGTGGCAAGGATAAGAAAGGAAACGCTCGAGTCTTTATACTCGACACAAAGAAGGCCGCTGACATGCCGGAAACCATAACCGGTACGTTTCTAGTCAACGACACCTATGCTAGAGTTTTGTTTGATTCGGGTGCCAACTTAAGTTTTATAGATTATAGTTTTTGTAGTCTATTAAACGAACCATTAACAAAATTAGATAAAACTCTAAGCGTCGAGACTGCTAGTGGCGAAATCGTTAAAATCTCTGAAGCCCTTGAAAACGGAAAAATACTTCTAGCTGGTTATATTCTGCATATCTGTTTGTTGCCAATGAGTATGGCTGGTTTTGATATTCTACTTGGTATGGATTGGTTATCCGATAATCATGCCCGTATCATCTACAATAGCAAAACCGTTGAACTTCAAGCCCCTGATAAACGAACGATTTGAATTGAAGGGGATAAATGTCAAACCCCGACCAAAGGCGGCGGAACATGTCGGGGTGCAACGATTGCTCATAAGCACATGACACTATTTAAAGAGACAATATTTAACAAATTCATTTCATTTCACAACATCGAAAATGTCACATAACCAAATATTCATAAGTCAAATACAACAAAATATAGCAAATCAAATATGGTTCATTTTTGCTAATATCCTAACGGTATTTGTGACGTTTTCTTCACCGAACTTCAAAATCAACCTAGATGCAAACCTGTAACATTTCATAAAATAAATTTTATCAACACAAAGGTTGGTGAGCAATTCATAAGTTTGAAAAATAGATATATAGTATGAAATGCCACAAATCTAGTATACAAGACCATAAATAAAAGCAACAACTTGGATAAATTGACAATCGCTAATAGAATTACGTTAGCGCCACCTAGCTACAAGGGATTGCCAAGTAGTCTAGGATTTAATAGAATATCGTTAATTGCATTACGTTAACGACACCTTGCTACAAGGGGATGCCAAGTAGTCTAGGATTTATAGATTCCACCAACCGAAAGCGATAAACACATAGGCATATAAGCATAGAACACCAAATCGAGCAATTATTCAAGTAAAGTATACAACAATGTTTGTGGTTTAAGACTCAACTATAAAGCATTTGATTTGAATAAGTATGAAATGTCACCTCAAAACAAAAGATAGAAAACGGGGTATGAAGTTACTCACGTTCAAGTATAAAACTTGATCGGTAAAAGATGAATAACCGGATGGATGAAGTTTAACAAGCAAGGCCTAAATGACAATAAAATATTGGATTTAGAATGGTTGTCTTGAAGATCTTTAAATAAAATAATTGTTGCAAAAAGTAAACAATTAAAGTTCAAGGTTTAAAATATAACTATTTAAGAATTTATAATAACAATCCTTTAAAAATGTAAGTTTGCTCGAAACCGGGTTAAAGTTTCTAACCTTAATATTTACTTAACCAATGTTAAGTAATAAGGTGGGAAAATTGCTAAAATGCAAGTTCCTTTGGGACAAATATACTAAAACGGGTTTTTTAACGAGTGTTCGGGTTGTCGGTTCGGGTCTTGACAAATGGTAAAACACAAAGTCATCTTTCCAAAATATTAATTATTATGAGAACTCATTAAAACATAATAACACTTAACCAAGAATGTAGATCTATTGTTTTAGAACTAACAACGTACGTTAAGCGAGTATTCGGTTTTGTCGGTCCAACTATGTTATGAGACCAAGTTGGATCCAACATTTCCAAGTACTTAAGAAAATGATTAAAATCAGTTTGTAAACTATTTTTAAAGAAATATACAAATCTTGATAGTTAAAAACACACTTGTGTGTCTTAAGCGAGTAAAATCGGATCGGTTCGGTTTCCATCTCACAACAAGTTCATAGATGGATTCTACATACCCATATATCATAGATCTTGTATAAAAATGTACAAATGAAAATGTTTAAGTTCTACAACTAAAAAGGTCAACAACAAGTCTTGTTAACAAAAGTTCGGTTTGGTTCGGTTTCCATCTCACAATGAGTTCATAGACGGATTCCACATACCCAAGACTTGTAAGTGTGACTAACAAACTAAAATGAGCAGAAGTTGGGCATAAATGATATGTATAATAATTTATGTGTGTGTATGTATATATCAAGAACAAGGAGTCCTCCATGAAGCCTTGCCTTATGACATTCGAAACTTAACCAACCGGAGTCGGTGAAGTAACAAATAAAGGAAACAAGGGGTGTATTATATATATGTTGTACCACCATATTCAGGAGTTAGTAATGTTAGATGAACAAGTTAGAATTAAAGAGAAAACTCAGTTTGACTTTTAGAGGTCAAACCTTCAAGAACACAAAGAAAATAACCTTTAAATCTTTGAATTTGAGAGAGAATTTGGAGTTGTAGTAGAGATTAATGGATAGAAAGGGTGGTGTATATATAGGGTAAGTTGAAATGGTCAAGCATAAAGGGTCTTGCATGAAAATGGGGTGTTTTGGTCACATGTATGCAAAAAAATAACGCAAAAAAACGTGCAGCTGCAAACCTGCCTTGGCGCCCCGCGACCGTTATTTCCTGATTTTTCAAAAATGCAGTTTTGGTCCCCGAAGTTTGTTTTAAGTGATTTTTAAGCGTTTTAAAGACAGAATTGAATGTTTTCAAGACCCAACAAGTGTAAAACAATATCGTAACATAAAATTCATCATTTTGATTATTTCCAAAGTGTCGGTTTACAAAACGGGTCGGTTTACATAATAAAAGTTTACAAAACGAATACTATTCGGATCCGAAATTGACGAATGTCACAATAAAGACGCTGGCCAAGTTAGAATAATCTCCATGATTTGGGCTAACAAATGTTTGAATCAAGGATGCCTTGCATTCATGGCCTACGTCACTGAAGAGTCCAAGCCAAAAGAAATCTAGGACGTTCCTATCGTTTCCGACTTTGCTGATGTCTTTCCTGATGAACTCCCCGGAATTCCTCCCGATCGTGAAGTAGATTTTAGGATCGATCTCATTCCTGGTACTGCTCCGATCGCCAAAGCTCCATATCGCTTAGCGCCAACTGAGATGAAGGAATAAAGAAACAACTCGATGAGCTTTTGGAGAAAGGTTTCATTCGACCGAGTTCGCCACCTTGGGGGGCACCAATCCTATTCGTCAAGAAGAAGGATGGATCTATGCGTATGTGTATCGACTATCGTGCATTAAACAAAGTCACAATCAAGAACCGATATCCACTCCCTCGAATAGATGATATTTTTGACCAACTTCAAGGTGCTAGCTTCTTTTCTAAAATCGATCTTCGTTCCGGCTATCATCAACTCTAAGTTCAAACTGAAGATATTCCAAAGACCGCGTTTCGAACAAGGTATGGACATTATGAGTTCACGGTCATGCCGTTTGGACTTACTAATGCACCAGTTGCGTTCATGGACATGATGAATCGCATTTGCAAGCCTTACTTCGATAAATTTGTTATCGTATTCATCGACGACATACTTATTTATTCTAAGTCAAAGGCCGATCATGAAGTCCATCTCCGAACTCTGCTCGAAATTCTTAGAACCAAGAAGTTATACGCTAAGTTCTCGAAATGCAAGTTCTGGTTGCACGAGGTGCAATTTCTTGGTCACATCATCAACGTCAACGGTATTCAAGTGGATCCCGCTAAGATTGAAGCTATCTCTAAGTGGGAGGTCCCAAATTCGCCAACCGAGATCCAAGTTTCTTAGGTTTGGCCGGATATTACCGTAGGTTTATCGATAACTTTTCTCGAATCGCTGTTCCCCTAACTTCATTAACTCGTAAGAACATCAAGTATGAATGGGGAACAAAGCAACAAGAGGCGTTCGATATACTTAAACAAAAACTCACCCAAGCACCTATACTGGCTTTGCAAGAAGGTACTGAGGATTTTGTAGTATTTAGTGACGCGTCTCATTCCGGTTTGGGATGCGTACTAATGCAACGCAAGAAAGTAATCGCCTACGCCTCTCGTCAACTCAAATTACATGAAAAGAATTATACGACTCACGATTTAGAGTTAGGCGCCATAATCTTTGCACTTAAGATATGGAGGCACTATCTCTATGGAGTAAGATTTACCGTGTACACTGATCATAAAAGCTTGAAACACATTTTCGATCAAAAAGAGCTTAACATGCGCCAACGGCGATGGATGGAAACGCTCAATGACTACGACTGTGAGATCGTTTATCACGAAGGTAAAGCTAACATTGTGGCTGACGCCTTAAGTCGTAAGGAACATAAGAAGCCAAAAAGAGTCCGAGCGTTACGTCTAGAACTCCAAATTGATCTCATTGAACAAATCAAATCCGCTCAAACTCAAGCAATCTATGAAAACCAAATCTCTGACGAAAAACGTAATGGCACCATTGACTCGTTAGTCAAGGGTGATTATGGTATCCTTAGACTCGGTAAAAGGATTTGGGTACCAATCGTTGGAGGCTTGCGTGAGAAAATTTTGAACGAAGCACATAAGGCAAAATACATGATGCATCCCGGAAGTGATAAAATGTACCACAATCTCAAAGCCAACTATTGGTGGAATGGAATGAAAAGGGATGTCGCTTCGCATGTTGCGAAATGTTTGACATGTTTAAAAGTCAAGGCTGAACATCAAAAGCCTTCGGGATTGCTTCAGCAACCCGAACTTCCCGTATGGAAGTGGGAGTTAATAACTATGGATTTCAATACCATACTCCCGAAAATAACTCGACAACACAATGCTATTTGGGTAATTGTGGATCGTTTAACGAAGTCCGCACATTTTATACCCATAAATGAGTCATATTCAATGGATAGATTAGCGCGTATTTATGTGAACAACATAGTTGCTTTGCATGGAGTACCGCTGTCTATAATTTCTGATCGAGACAGCCGATTTACGTCTCATTTCTGGAAAAGCTTCCAACAAGCTCTTGGTACAAAGTTAAACCTTAGCACTGCCTATCATCCGCAAACCGATGGGCAAAGTGAAAGGACGATTCAAACGTTGGAAGACATGCTCCGAGCTTGTGTGATCGATCTAGGTGGAAGTTGGGATGACCACTTACCCCTAATGGAATTTTCTTACAACAATAGCTATCACGCAAGCATTCAAACCGCACCATTCGAGGCGTTATATGGTCGTAAGTGTAGGAAGCCCGTGTGTTGGTCTGAAACCTGAGATAATCAATTATCTGGACCTGAGATAGTCCAAGAAACCACCGACAAAATTCTCCAAATCCGAGAACGACTTAAGACGGCACGTGATCGCCAAAAGAGTTACGCCGATGTCCGTCGTAAGCCATTAGAATTTAATGTTGGTGACAAAGTATTATTGAAAGTCTCACCTTGGAAAGGCGTTGTTCGCTTTGGTAAGAAAGGAAAACTAATTCCTCGATTCGTTGGACCCTTCTAGGTGCTCGAACGAATCGGCACTGTTGCATACTGATTGCGACTGCCTGAGGAAATGCAAGGGATACACGATGTATTCCATATTTCGAATCTACGTAAGTGTGTAACCGATGAATCTTTGGCTATGCCATTAAAAGACGTAGAAATAAACGAGAACTTAAAATTCGTAGAACGTCCAATTCAAATTGAAGATTCGAAAACAAAGAAATTAAAAAGACGAACATTAAAATTTGTGAAAGTAAAATGGGACTCGCGTAGAGGGCCCGAATATACACGGGGACTCGAATCGGAAATGAGAAAGAAATACCCCCACTTGTTCTTGTAAAGCAATCTCGAGGACGAGATTTATTTCAAGGTGGGGAGGATGTAACAACGTAAAAATTTCGAGTTCAAAATGTCAACTTTCCAAAGTTAAGGGACTAAAACTGCCAAATTCCAAACTTGAGGGTTAAAAATGAAAAATATGTTTTCTCGACCCATCGCGCTACGCGATGGATCAGAAAGGAAACCCATCGCGATACGCGATGGGGAGTATGACAAGTGTGCCACGTGTCGCCACGTGGCAGACCTAGTCTGTGACTCATTTGACCTATATCGAGCTACGCGATAGGTCAGTCTAAGGACCCATCGCGTACCGCGATGGGATCCAATTTTTCGTCTATACATAGCAGCCAAGGGTAGCTCATTTGCACATCCCAAACACATCTCTCAACTCTCTCTCTCTCTCTCTCTAGCTTCTCTCTAAAACCCAATAATCATATAAACGATTTGTCTCGATAAGCGTGCCACATTTTCTCGTAAAACATGTCCCGATCCTCGATTTTCGTGTCGACGTTTCCTCGAAGTTCGTGCCACCCTCCACCCACATACGATCAAAAAGGTGTTGTTGTAATGGCAAGAAGTCTCGAAAGACGTGCCGACGAGTGTTGAAGTTGGCTTACCAAAGTTGATTAAGAAGTAAAGCGGCGTCGAAGTGCTGCTCGATTTCATAGGGTTTCTAATACGTCAATAATGTTAGGCGTAACGACAAATTAATATAATTCAATATTATATTAAAGGCTTAAGCCTTAAGTCGAGGTTATACTCGAAACCTCGATAAAAGAGAAATAAACATAACAAAGAAATGAATGAAAGATAAGATATTGAATATCGATACGTATATATGTGTGTAAGTATATATGTATGTTCTTTGTTATGAAAATATTATTTAATGAATAATGAGTATTCTTAAATAATAAAATAAACTAAAGGTCTTAAGCCGGATCGTGTATCCGACTAACAAATGGTTATACTCGTACTATAGGTGCGAGATAGTAAGGGAAAGACCCTCGGACGGTGTTGAAGCCGATCCCAAAGCGATAAGGTGAATACGCCCCCAAACTTTTATAAATTTGTTTTTAAATGAGTCAAACATATTATATGAAATTTGTTTACAAGGAACTATGTGTTCCTAGAACCGTTATAGATAAGAGTATAAACCTAGCCCTCAAGCTGTGGTATACGTATATTTGGATCCTTACATAGGTGGTACTACGAGATGAATGGGCACATCGCACCACCCTTGGTCGTAGTACGCTCTTCTGCAGGGAGTACGACCGTTGTGTATATTTACGGGTACTTAACTAAGTCAAATGTTGCGGTGTTTGCTGAGGTGACCTAGAGTAGAGGCTCGAATTTATAATGTGTTATTTGACTTTGTTATTCCTAAGCCACGATGGGCCGAGGTAGGCGTAGTCTCGAGGGGTAATAAAGTAAAAGAAATTATTTTGCATCAGCATGTTCACCAGCATTCGTTGCTGACGTATTTTCTTACATTTTTCAGGTGAACAATTTTAGCGCTTGGAGTATCGAAGTGCTACTTATATATATCCGATGGCTCGGATTTATTTTGTAAACTTAACATATTATGGTGGTTTTTAATTCTAAACAAGTAAATGCTTTGTTAACTCAAACGAGTATTTTATAATCCTGTCTTGTTGAATATATGTAAATATTATATTTCGATCCTTAAAGTTTTATAAGTCTTCCGCAAACTAATGCAACTCTGATATATTAACATTTATGGTACCAACTAATGGCCATACTCCTAGGCCTAAGATAGGGGTGTGGCAAGAAATCAGACAAAGTTTCAAGCATGAAGTACAAAAGCAACCATGGGGGCTCAACCGAACAGCAAACAAACCCACCATCAGACCACTACCGTCATGATACAACTGCGACATCCCACCCGCCGTCACATAAGATTTGGGGTTTTATACCAGAAACCCTAATCAACGCCGACACACCAGCGAGAAAACAAAGAGCCAGAAATTGAAAATCCATCCCTCGTAGCACACCACCGTTACTTCCACCAAGGGTTCCAAAATCGAACCCGGCGACAGTAGTCAATGACCACGATAAGAGAGTGAGAGAGAGAGAGAGGTGGAAGAGAAAGCAGGTTTATAAAGATGATGAGAAAGAAGAAGCTGGTAAGACGTGTAACTGGTGGTGTCTATCGATGAGGTGAGTAGGTGGCTTCAAGTGAAGGTGGGTTCGTGGCTGGATCAGATGTCGACAGGGAAAACTGCATGTGTAGCGGTGGCATGCAGGGGAAAGAGCATGTGAACTATCAAGATTGGTGCGTCTCATGTTAGCATTTCCTTCTTAAACGGAACTATGGCACCAACAATCTAAATTATACTAATTGTATAATTACTATAGTTGTATATAAACTTACTAGGTTATTAACCCGTGTATGACACGGGTGGAAATATTGAAATTTTCGAACAAACACATGTTATTTAAAAGGACAACATAAGTTATTATATGCTATTCGGGACGACAACATACTTTAAGTTGTATATAATATTGAAACGAAAACAAATGTTTGTGAAATACAAAGATAAACCCAAATAACATTCAAATTACAATCTTTAAAAACATAATCAAAAGTTAAAAATGTAAAATTCATAAGCTACTAAAAAGACTTCCTTATAAACTATATTTATTCTTTATTTGTAACGTTGTCTTCCTTGTTTAATATAAGAAATTTAACACCACTCTCCGCTCTTAATAAAGTTACATATAGTTGTCTATATGTATACACCGGGTCTCTGTGATATATGTCAACTCTTGCTACAGATTAACCTTGAGTTTTGTTAATGGTTATTGAAAAATAGATTACAACTTATGAAAACTACATTCTTTTCAATTTAAACGAAAGTTTCTTATCTGAAGGTGTTAGACCACAACGAATTATATAAGTGTGATAACCAGTATTAGTACCTGAAATAACTTTAACTTCAACAAAACGCAAACCCAAATTAATTACTCGCAATCTAGTTTCATTACACAAACCTTTCTTCTTATACATATTCCTTAGTAACATTATTGGCACACCGACTTTTAGAACCAATCTATGAGTCAAAAAAATTTTGGTCTTTTTGATTTTATTTAGCATAATGTGTTTATGAAAATTTTAGTTCAAATTAAAATATAAAAAAATAATTGGTATGATCTTAGTTAAAAACCAAAAAACTGATTTTTTATATGGACCACAACTAAATTTGTGAATTTTGTTGCTAAATATGGAAACAATATAAATTGAGTAAACCAAATATAAGTAAAAAAAATAATGGAGAAATATTTTTGTGTCTCTAATTAACATACATTGATTCTGAAAAAGAAATGTGTAAACATACATTTAATGTTATTAAAAATTTGTTTATCAAAAAGGTATAATGAAGTTCATAATAAATATATTAAAAATCGTTTATAATTTTCTGTTACAAGTGCCTAATTTTTAGTTAATAACATATTAGTTTTTACGGGGAAGGTTAACGTACAAATGAAATTAACGTGCTAAATGTGAGAATCAAGTATAGTAATTATATTTATAAGTACAATAATGATGTAATTACATCATAGAGTAATTACATAATTAATCTATGATGTAATTACACAATTACTCTACTTGTAAATATAATTACTCTACTTGATTCTTATATTTAGCACGTTAATTTCATTTGTATTTGATCCATACCTAATTTTTCTTTACTATTTTTAGTTAATAAAAAAATTATATTTTAATACAATATAGTGTATTAACGCATTTAAATTAAAATGTTACCGTTCAAAATGCTAGTAAGTAGTTCTCTTAGCGTTGAAGCTGCACGTTTACAAAAAAAAATCATTCTTAAAAAACATTTAAAGAGTAACTAAAAAAATATTAAAATGACTAACCAGTTTGAATTACTCCTCTTATTGAAATATGTTGATTGACCAAAAATTATGTTTCCTTTAATTTTGAAGACTTCTATAATAGAATATAATGTGGTTAGCATATGAAAAAGATGAGCAACATAAATATAATAACAGAATTTTATAGAGCATGATGTTTCAATTTTACTGACTTAATGAATGATTAATACACAAAACAAAAAAATTAGAAAACCGGTAAACCAAATGCTATTAACTTAGTAACAATTGTAGGTTATTTATATTTGGTGTTCATAAAGAAACTAAAGACATGGAAATTAGAAATATTACACATGAAACAACAATTACACAACTTACTCTACTGGTATGAAGACTATTGGTTAACTTGAATCGACATAGATTATCAGAAATTTATTTATGTAAAAGTATATAACCCACCAATATATTTCTAGAATAGTAGCACATGTTTCACATGAGTTGAAAACATATAAACAACCATATAAATATAGACAACCATAAAATATCTTAACTAACATATTAAACCAACAAAAATATTTAACATGAGATTGTAATCAAAATATTAAATATTTAGATTGTGTACATAAAAGTTAATACTTGAAAAAACTTACTATACACCTAAATTGAAAAAAACCAAACAAAGACATAAACATGTTATAGTCATATAAGCTTATCATCAACTTCTTCGACATTTCACAAAAAAAAAGTCATTTTGCTTCACAATATAAAAAACAAAATAAACCATAGCAGCCTGATTAAATATACAACTAAAGTCTTAAGGTATTATGAGTTTCATTTCAACATTAATAAATAAATAAATGTATATTTTATTATAAATTATTTTTTAATTAAACTTGTTTTATTTCGATTCAATGACCTTTTAGTTAAATGTATTAAGTTAAATCGAAGTAATAAAGTTTTATTCTACTAATTTCACTAATTATATATAATTAAAATAATATAGAGATAATTAAAATTAATCCAGTTAATTTTAATTTTATTACATATAAGTCATTCGCTAATTAAGTGTTTTTTAAATGACTGCAATTTGTAGTAAATTATGTTTCGAACTCTTTAAAATCATTACTTTATTTAAAATCAGTTTCATTGTATAACTCTTTTTTCAATTGTATACATTAATCTTGACATTTATGCGTAATTAAAAATTGTTCAAATATAAAAATATGAAACCTTTGTTGAGATTATAGACTATTAAAAACTACAAAAGTGTGGTCAAATTCGGTTCTTAAAAACAGAATTAAAAAATGTATAAATGATTGGAATGCATTATTAAAATTAAAGATGATGATGATTTACCATAAATAAGCAATTATAGTGAATATCTAAGATTTTTTTAAATATAAATTTAATATAAATAATAAACAACATATTAAATTGATTAAATGTTGTATGTTTGTAAACTTTTCTAGCTTCTTGCTAGAGTCTTGGAATGAATTTATTGGTCCTTCAAAAAAATTTAAATTGGTCAAATAAATTAATGTGTATTTAATACAAAACATATTAACTTTATAATATAATCAAAAAGTAAATTATTTAAATTTCCAGTATACATTAAATTTGTCATTAATTGAAAACTGGTCAAATATAAAAGATGGAAAGTTTGATGGCATTGAAAACTATTAAAAAAACTTCAAAATATTGTTGCAAAAGTCGTCAATTTCGGTTTTGTTACATAAATAAATAAATGTTAATATTATTATAAAAAACATTCCAATTTTCTTATTAGTGATCAAATTTGTTATAAAGTAAAATACTCTCAAAAATAAGTATCGGCATAAAAAATTGGATTTGAAATCAACTTACAAAAGAAAACCACTTTATTTCATAACATCAATCCATATAAAACCAAATTATGATAAAACATAACAATGTCTTAAACAACCAAATACTAAACCAAAAGAAACCAGCAGTAAACCACTTTATTTCATAACATCAATCCATATAAAACCAAATTATGATAAAACATAACAATGTCTTAAACAACCAAATACTAAACCAAAAGAAACCAGCAGTAACAAAACATGCTAAATTAATAAAGAAAAACATCAAAAGAGACTTAAAAACATAGTTCTCAACCTTTAGGGTTAAAAGAACCATTCGAGAATCGCCATCAACTTTGTCCATCCCCAATTCCGATTTGTTTTTCGTAGATGACACACTCGTGTCGCAATCCAGATCATAGGCCCCAACCAACTTGCGTTTGAGGTTTGTGTTATTAAGAGGTGTTGAATAAACATTTTCATCACTAACATGAACCTCTCCGACAACGTCTTGAGATATGGAAATACAAGTTGTGTTATCATCGGTGACAGACACAGAGCCCGTGAGATACAACATGCGGTCGTTTAAATTCTTAAGCTAAATTAGCAACTCCATCATTTCCAACATAAGCGAAAAAGACTACGATTGCTCTTATTAACATGGATTTTAAACCATTTGGAGCAACTGGTGACCAGTTGAACCATCAGCCACAAAAGCACCAACAATAATCACCACAAGAATAATAACTCTATGTTATTAGCAACAAAACAACATTAGATCACCCAAACTTACATAATATGATCATTAAGAACATAAGGGAAACCATGAAATACTTCTCAAAAATTTTGAGTCGATAATAAATAAACTTATTTTTTGGCCTGTTAATGAAACAAAAAAAATGACCCACTAACCAGGTTAAATTCTATTGTTAATCAAACTTTAAAATTATACCATTTACTTGTAAAATAGGTTAAATTTGACTCAATAAAATAATATTAAATCAAAATTAAAATATATTAAATAAGTATTAAATTATCATCTCATCTTGTAAAAACATCACTATTGTTGTTGTTGTTGTTGTTCTTTAAACGCTATAACTTCAAAATACGGGCATTCAAGATGGTTATCTTTTGTTGCTCCATTGGCTTGTTGGTGAAATAATAAAAAAATTTACAAATAATTAGCAAACTATTGATATATTTGAATAAAATGCAATATCAATAATTAAGATTAAAATGTATGCTAGATAAAATTAGAATTTACACTACTTAAAACAGAAAATTACACCGGCAATAAATTCTGAGGTTGATTTAAAAAAAATCGTAGTGAAAATAGTGTTGTGTTTGTGGAATACTTTATATAGAGGTAAAGACCACTATATTTTTGTTAAGTTTTTTAAATATAGAAGTCCATTTAAATGTTTTTAATTGTATGATCAATTTAAATAATTTGGAGTGAATGTGTGGTCAACAGTTGAGATTTTATTTTTAGAATACATGTGATTTGTCTAATAATATATTATATTAAAAAACTTATTACAACTTAAAATTAGTAATTTATTTATTACATTGAATATAATTAATCATATCAATTCAATAATTCTGTAACTGATATGAATTGTGGTAACAGTAATTAATTATCATTTTCCATACATCTAAAATTATAACTAATTATGATACATTTAAATCTTTAATCACTGGTTAGTTTATTTTTTAATTAGTCAATCAGTCAATTTTCATAAATCTAAAATTAGACCCAATTATGATAGATTTAAATCCGTAATCACTTGTTAGGTTATTTAATATTAAAATCCGAGGGATCAAATATCAATTAATCAATTAAACAATACGAATAAAAAAACAAACTGACATTTGATTGAACAAATGGTGGACGGCCAAAAAAGTATATGAAATCCCAAAAATAAAATATACTTTCATGTGAATGAACATACAAAAAATAATACATTATGCTTTAAGTGACCGGTAGTAAGGTTCATTGTTGGTGAACACAATCATGGGTAGGGCGACATGATGTAGATTAAACGTCCGGATGGTGAACAACTTCATCGATGGTGGACAGTCGATTTACCGAATCGATGAAATCAAGGGAGAGATCCGTGGAAAAGGATGGAGGCGTGAAAGATGGGATAATTGATTTGGGTTATTAGGGTAAAATATTTTTCTTAAATGCAGAATAATAGAAATTAGTAATTATTTAATAGAAATGAGTTGTCTAGTATTTTAATTTATTTTAGAATAAATTTATTCACAAGAAATATAGAGAAGTAGTTGATATAAATGAAAAGATTAATAATAGACCAATAAAAAGATGTCATGTAAACTTAAACTCTATTGTTTTAATAGTATAGGTAGATTGCGAATAGACCCCTTGTAAAAAAAAAGTTACCATAAAATACAACTATCACCTTTTGTATTTATATCACCTATAATTCTTCTCAACCTTTCTCTTTCGGTTCTTCTGATAGATTCATTCAAATCTCATCCTATTCATTTCAATGTTTCTTACGGTGAAACATATTTAATGGTTGTAAGGAAGACATTCAATTAAGACCATCTACAATGTTAAATATGTATAAATGCAACCTAAATGTATCGCAATGGGTTTGGTCTTATAGAGTTCCCCGGAATGCCAGAAATCATTATCTAGCTATAGCATTATGCTTGGTAAAATCATCATGTACGTTACAAAGAAATGCCTAACTTACACAATGTGACTACTGGTGCCCAACAATTATGCCACAGGTACTTGCATCTCAATGCCCCTGATTCATTTGAATTTAACAAAGAAAATTTTTAGCTCAGACAACTCAAGAAAAATAAATAAAAAATAAAATCCAAACCCCAAGCAACCACAACGAAATAACAAGAAGATTGTCGGTCCCACTAACCATGCAAATAAGTACTCGTTTACAAAGAAAAACTACACAACAATATTGACGACAACTATACTCCAAACAACGTCAATGACAACGATTAAGAAATTGCCAAAATGACGGTGAACGAGGACATTTGTTTTTTTCTTATTGTTTAAAATGCTTTGGCTTCTTTTTTAAATCTTTGTAATGCATTGATTTTTTTTATTTCGAAAATTGAAATAAAAAACCGGATTATTCATTTAGAACCAGTTTAGATCCGAACATGTTTGGATATGAACCGGTTTTAAATCCGACTGGGGCCACTGGGCAGGCTGGGGTTTTGGTTTAGAAGTTTATAATTTTAGAAAATTGTATATTGCATTTTATATATTGCATGGAAATCGGGGATATTAAAAAAAAAAAAAAAAAAAGGTAGACAATACAAATCCATGTTAACCGCTCTTTTCTCGTTACTCTTTTGTTTTTTCTTTTCTTTTCTATCTTGATTCTTGATCATCATCACAAACACATTTTTGAATCTCCATCATCATCGTCTTGAAACCTTCATATTAATTCCTTAAGGTAATATTATACTATATTATATTATATCTTTGTTACTCGATCTATCTGTAATTAATTCCCTCACAATATTCGCCAGGGTTTCGTTGCAATGCAGTATTCATTAGGCCTTTCTATATGCATGTTTATGTTTGTGAGTGTCTTGATGCACATTTTGAAACCTATATATATATATATATAGTATGATATGATTTTGATTTGGATGTTAATATCTTCAAAACTGAAGCCACATTTAGATTAATTAAGGCTTGGATTGTTTTTGTTTGCATTTTTAAATCATTTCCAGTTTCATGTTAATATCCTAAATTCCTAATTATTATTATGATGATGATTATCGTTCATGTTAATCTTTAGAAACCTGTGGCAAAAAAATGTCTGAAGAAGACGAAGAGGAAGAAGAAACAAAGAAAAGTGTTGTGTTTGCCGTCGGGAATCAGAGAATTATCTTCTCTGATTCATCCGTTCCCATTTCTGCTCAAGGTTAAAACCCTCCCTTTCACATTCTTCTCTATGATTATTTTGGGGATAATGTGACTAAAATGTCCATTTGACCTGTCAATCTCGACAAAATGTCCATTTCACCAACTAATTCCTAAAATGTCCACCCTAAAACTAGTCGACCCAATCACTTTTTAATCATTAATTACTCGACAGGATTTTTAACCAACCATATACTACCACGTGTCATAAAACCTTTGGATCGCTAGTTTATTTTTAAAAAATCATTGGAGCCGATTTAGGCATCTAACGTGATTATTTTGGCTTCCAACAAGATGTTTTGAACAAATGGCAAAATCTAGTTGGTTAAAATCCCGTCGAGTAATGATTAAAACCTGTTCGGGTTGACGAGTTTTAGCGTGGACATACGGGAATTGGTTGGTCAAATGACATTTTGTCAACATTGTCCGGTCAAATGGGCATTTCGGTCATTTTCCCATTATTTTGTCTCCTGATATGTTGTTCTAGTTATTCGTTGGTAGTTTGGTACTCACATATGCATACTTTTGATCATTATGGTAGAACTTGGGTCATTAGATAAAGAAGAAGACCATAATGATGAGGATGAAACCAATCCTGAACCATCTTCACATAAAGCCACCGCTAGATCAGATTCGCCCGAAAACACATGTTCACCATCTTGCAAATCAAGAGAGATAGATTCTGATCCCGCTTCAGAAAGTCCGCATCAATGGAACGGGTTTTTAAGAAAAATTAAAAGGGGGTCCACCTCAACCTTACATGGATTCCATCCTACCCTTCATTCCATCAAAAGGCTTACGAGGCGAAGAAGCAGGAAAATAACTGAAACCATACCGACACTACCTCATGATCTAGACGCCGAGTTGTATTGTTTTGAAGCATCATGGACAAATTTCTCACTTGCGGATCTCAAACATGCAACCGACAACTTTAGCCGTGGTTTGTATATTCTAAAATATGTTAAACTTTTATGGCTGAATAATAATCATATATAACTTTTATGATGGTATGAAGAAAACTTAATTGGAGAAGGAGGTTATTCCGAAGTTTACAAGGGCCATTTGCATGATGGACAACTTATAGCGGTTAAACGATTAATCAGGGGTACACCTGAAGAAATGACTTCAGATTTTTTATCTGAGTTGGGAATTCTTGTTCATGTCAAACATCCAAATATCTCTCATGTTATCGGCTATGGCGTTGAAGGCGGCATGCATCTTGTTCTTCCTTTGTCTCAACATGGAAGCTTAGCATCGCTTCTTAGTGGTTAGTCATTGAAGAATGATAATACTACATTTTTTTATAAACCTTGTTTGTTCATATTGTTTATTTGTTTAAGGTAAGAAAGGAAAGCTAGATTGGGGAACAAGATATAATATTGCCATTGGTACTGCTTCGGGTCTTTCTTATCTTCATGAAGCTTGTCAAAGGAGAATTATTCATAGAGATATAAAGGCGGCTAATATTTTGCTTTCAGAAGATTTTGAACCTAAGGTAATCATATCATTATATAATTAAGCAGGTCTTGTTTATAATAACCGTTTTGTTTTATTAAACTGTAGATTTCTGATTTTGGGTTGGCAAAATGGCTTCCAGATCAATGGTTGAACCTCACTGTATCGCAGTTTGAAGGGACATTTGGGTATATATGTGAATAAATTTAATCATGTTTATACTTTTATTCAACTGACTGTTATTTTTTGTTTCTCAAATTATAGCTACCTTGCCCCGGAGATTTTTATGAATGGTTTGATTGATGAGAAAACTGATGTGTATGCTTATGGGGTGCTATTGTTGGAAATTATTACCGGGCGTCCTGCTTTAGATGAATCACAAAAAAGTTTGGTAATGTGGGTAAGTTTTTTCGATTTTGGCTAAAGTATATAAAACTTTGGTGACCGAAAATGAAGTTTATGATTTAATACTTGCAGGCTAAACCTTTAATCACTTCAAAAAGCTATGAAGAAATTCTGGACCCGCAACTTTCTGGTTCTTGTGACTTGGAACAACTGAATTGCATCGTGTCAGCTGCTTCTTTATGTATAAATCACATTCCAACCGAACGCCCTAAAATGAGCCAGGTTATTTCCGTTTCTTTTTGGAAAATAAACAGAAAAAGAAAAAAAATATATATTGGTGCAGTCATTCAAGATATGGCTGTAAACGAACCGAACGAACACGAACAATACCTTGTTCATGTTCGTTCGTTAAGGAAATAATTTGTTCACGAACACTTACCGAACAAGATTTTATGTTCGTGTTCGTTTATTAAGGAAATGAATGTGTTCACGAACGGTTCACGAACACATATAAAATCGGCAAAGCCTAGAAATTGAGACCAATATATTCATCAACGTGAATAATGAAAGCATGTAAACAAATCGAACGAACATGAACAAAGGTATGTTTGTGTTCGTTCATTTAACTTTAAGCACACATGAATGCTTAATCAAATGCATATTTAAGTTTTTGTTCGTTTAACATAATTTGAACAAAGATAAACGGACATAAATGAACAAATGTAAACATAAATGAACACAAATTAACAAATACAAAACTTTAAAGTAACTTATCCAAAAAAATATTTATTTATATTCTATTAACACATAAACGAACATAAATAAACAAGCATAAACGAACGTTCATGAACATATATGAACGAACGGAACATGTGTTCATGTTCGTTCGTTTAATTAAATGAACACAAATCTTTTGTTCGTGTTCGTTCGTTTATTAATAAACGAACAAAAACGAACTTCCCGCCGAACGGTTCACGAGCAGTTCACCGAACGTTCAGTTCGTTTACAGGCCTAATTCAAGATAAGTGATTTTTTTTATATTTATGCTGCAGGTTTACAGAATGTTAAAAGGCGAAGAAGCCATGGCTGATATCAGTAAAAAGTTTCAAAAGAGGCTCGCGTTTAGAAAGGGGAAATCAGTTGAGTTGTATGATTCAGATGATGATCCGGAGGACTTACTGCAAGATGATTTAAGTCAGCAAAACCAAATTGCATTGGAGCTCTAGAATTTGACTAGCCTTGGGATACCGTTGACTTGGGTTTTCTATTAGTTCTTTTCAGAAAAATCAAACGCGATTCTAACCATAGAACGAACAGCACGTATTGGCTCTCAGGGTTAGGAGAAACAGGGCACTATATGCTTTTGTTCTATTGTTTATAGTGATTAATTTCTCTATAAATGAAGAAAATGACAAAATATGATGTATTTATAGATCATTGGTGCTTAGGTGATCTTTAACATCATTGTTATGATTCTGTTTCTTTTATAACATGTAAATGTTTGTCGTCGAAACCATGTAAGATTTCATTATTATAAGTCGGATGTTTCACACAACGATACTCGCAATCCTCACAATAACCAGATTCAAAAATCAAGAACACAAAAAAACGGAGGATATCTGGCTCTTGTCACAAATGAAAATAAAAAGAACAGATATTTCTTCTACAACACAGACATTAGTCCATCACTATACTACAATAACTTAGATTATGAGTAACTAATAATTCCTTTTCTTTTTTCTGAAAACTTGATGATACATAGATTTATGAAATACCAACTTAATGATTCTTCAAGTATCTGCCGGCTTCTTGTAAAAAATGACAGCGTTTTCAATTCTTCGTTCTTGCTATGAGCTCTGCTGTGAATACCAAAGCCTTTTCTGGCAAACCAAAATATTTTCCTTAATATTACCGTCTTCAGCATCTTCTACACGACAATCCCATCTCAACCCTTTAGCAATTGTAGCAACCGCATCCGCAAAATAGCGTGATTCCCGTATCAGTGCATACCCGTTTGGTCTCAAGATCCGGTCCATCTCCAACAACACATATTTCATCTCACATCTATACATAAATCAAATCCAAATAACAAAAATGGTCACTTTCAAGATATTTGACCAACATGTTTGACTTAAATGAAAGTCAACTTTACCTATGACCTTCCAATGTAAAAAGGCTGTCAACATGAAGCAGATCATATGTTCTGGGATAAGTCGAAAACGCCTCACACCTAACAAGAAATAAAACAAGTTAATGTTTGTCAAGAAACAACACAATATCCAGATATTCTATACGTCTTACCAATCATGGTAAGTTCCAATTAAGCCTCTATCATACACCACAGGAAGCGTATTTGGTGCGTAAGACGAGACAACATTCATAACCCAAAGTGGATCATTGATCAAATTAGCAGCAAAACCGCCATAACGGGTATTCATATCCATCACGTTTCGTATCTTATCGGTTCCAAGAATCGAAAGCAACGTCCTGTAATGTGCCACTCTATTTTTCCACTTGTGATCATCTCGATTAAAGTCACCCGCACTGCTACCTTTAATATCGCCAATCCGGTCCGGGGCATCGCGTAACCTCTCAGGCCATTTTGCAACCGACTGCAAGCTGAGTTTCTTGTGTTTTGAGTTAGGCACGACCACACACGGTCGCAACGGGGTGTACCACGCAGAATCTGGCTCGGTCCCGTCATCACATTTTGGTGGGTAGGTATCCGGTACATCAAGCTGTTTGTAACAGTTGTTATCTGATGTTTTCTGCCAAACTGCTATGTCATCTTTCTGGTCATATAATTTAAAGCACATTGAAGTTAAAAGTTTTTTTAACTTCTCATAATCTGATTTTTGATCCTCCATTGTCGTGTTCCAACCCTTCCATCGTCTCTTGTAGTTTACGGGTGGGCCCGACAAAACCCAAAAGCCTCCGGGCCGTAGGATTCGGTGTACTTCTAGAAGGTAAATTCCACCTGAAAGATACATCAAATAAATCAATCTAGATTGTCATCAATAATTCATGCTAAAGTCAGGTTCGGGTCAAATGGGTCGGAAGTCGTTTCAAGTGTACTTAATAAGCATACAAATCTTTTTATTCGAAAAAATAGATTATTATTGTTACAATGTAGTTTTTGTTGTCGTATTTAAAGTACTACCTACTTATAAAGATTAAAAACTGTCTCCGGGCCAATCTGACCCGACCCGTTTAACCCACTAAAAATGACACATTTTGACCCTGACCCGTTTGATGGTAACCCAACCTGCCCATATTGCCACCTCTATGATGGCATAACTAGTTTCAGAGACTTAAGAAAAATACCGAATTCGGTCCATGGGATAAGGCATCTTGAGCAATGGGCCATATCGAATGAATTTGACGGGAACGGAAGCCGTTGTGTAGATATGATTCCAAGAATGGCGGGAATCCCCCGTTCTAACGCAAACTGTACTTGAGCCTCATGGTTATCTCTAGGGGCGAGAGAAACGGTTAGGATGCCACGGTCAAGCAAGTCACCTCCCCAGCTAGCAACCTATAACATTTCAAGATTTAAATAACTTAACCACTTTGGTTAAGATCCATAAGATGTAAATTGAGAAACTAACTAACCCCGCATCCAGTATCAATGGCGGTGCGAACGGTTCCATCTTTCATACCCGGGATTAGATTCTGCATTAAGTCCACATAAGCACTAACACCATTAGGGAACATTGTACCGCCACCGGGGAAGTAGAATTTGTCGCCTTCTTTTCTTAGCCAATGCTGGTTTGACTTCTGTTTGTTGATCCAGTCATATGGGACATTCCTAGACAGTTAGATTTAAAAATATTGATTATTACCTTAAATGAGTCTAATGGGATGAAAGTCGCCCGACGTCTGTTTTTAGTGCATATAACTTTCTTACATTGTTGTGCATTCAAAGATTTGGATTATTATTGTAAAAGGATTGTTAATTCAATAATAAGTATGCTAGGAGTGTGTAAGGTCCGGTTTGGGGCTCAGAACAAAAACTTGGTTGTTGGATTTTTGAAAACGGTTCAGCTTCGGATTTTCAGTTTTCACAATGAGTTTAGTTCGTTTACGATTTTACCATTTGGGCGATAATAATGGGCGGAAAAAAAGTCCCAAAAAAGAAATTAGGCTTAAAACTTCGGGCCTAATTTTTTTCTGTTAGCTGATTTTTAATCGATTTTACACATTTGGGCCTAAAATTTTTGGGTTTCAGTTTTTTTTCTTTTGATTCTATTTTTTCAGTTTTTTGTTAATAGTAAAGCCGAAACTGAACCAAAAAATCAGCTTTTTAGAAAAACATAACACCAAACCGTCGGTTTTTTACTGGGTTCGATTATTTCAGATTTGTGTACACCCCTAAGTAACGCATTAAGTATTTATGCAAAGTTATAACGTGTTGCTGTCCACCCGACTTGGCCCGTTGAAGAGGTAGGTCCCAGCAAAGCCCAGTTGGACCCGCAAGACTCAACTTGAAGAGGGACGTCTGCGCAAAGACCAACTGGTTCCGCAGGACCCACCAGGCTCAGAGAGATGAAGACCTTACGCGCAGTACGCCAGCTGTTCCCGCAGGAAAAGCCTCCCAATGGTGAAGTACCCCGCCTGTTCCCGCAGTTGCGGATACAAGCCATCAGGGAAGGCTACCCGCACTAATAGCAAGGCTACACGCACAAGGCACTAACTCTCAATAATTCAGTAGTCACCTGAAGAAGGAATGAGCAAGGCGGGAATACTCCCGCCCAAATGAGCCAGTCCGTACGCTTCTGGAAGATCTTTTGTACTATACCTGCCAAGGTATGGACAAAATAGACAAGATCTGACCAAAGCAGCCCATGAACCAATCACAGGGTGACAGCTCACCGACAACAGTACGAGGAGGAGCACGCTCTAGTACAAAATGTCACTATCAGCCGCTGCCTACTCACCAACCCTTGTTGTGGCACGTACATAGCCGGCCATGTCACTATCAGCCGCTGCCTACCCACCAACCACCAGCATGGCACGTGCGTAGCCCACAGTTGGTAGAAAAGGAATAGTATACAGCTGGCTGTACCTGCTTGGAAACCTACCTTCGGCTATAAATACTCCAACACCTTGGAACGGTATGATCATCTCATACTCACATATCTGCTCTAGCTATTTCTCTTAATATACACTTATATTCAGAGCAATCTAGTCTGATTCTCACGCCGGAGGGTGGTCACAAGGAGGAACCCCCCCCCCTTCTCAGTGACGAGCTCACGGTGTCTGTTTTGCAGGTCATCAGAAGAACAACCATCTTTGCCAGACCTAACCCTCGTGGGAAACATCTACTTAACCCCCAGATTATCCGTAATCTGCCGGGGTCACTTAGTGTTTCTTCATTGGCGCCATCCGTGCATAAAAGCTAGAACTAATTTTCAGTTTTTTCAAAACCTCTGGAAAGATGGTTAAGGTTACTCCGGTGCCAAGGCCAGCGAGTGACCAAGAAACTCCGGTAACCACAACCCCAGCTACTGGGGGGAACACCGGCGAATACACAATTTTTACGAACACTACCCCGGTTACCCAAGTCGGGGCAAGTGCAGTAAACAATCCTTCACTGGATTCACCGATACCCAGTTGGAGAGACAACAGACGAGGCTCCCCCGCCAAACACTTGATCAAGTTAAAGCGTGGGCGGAAGCACGTCAGAAGGAATTCCAAGCTGAGTTGGATGAACGCTTACGTTCACTCCAACAGGCTGACGAATTCGGAAGCACTCGACAACAGCTCAACATGAGCAATGAGTGCGAATACTTGGACGATGATTGGGAGGAGTCCGACAGTGACGCAAACCCTCGTCATAGGGCGAAAGGGAAGCGTAAGGAAACGGACTTCCAACCAAGAAGGAATTTTGGAGAAACCTTCAAACCAAGGAACGCGGGGGGAAACCCACGTGACTTCTCCAAAATCTTTAGACCAACTGTTGCAAATGCGGGAACGTCCAAGTTTGCAAGGGACATTGCGGAAGCAATCGCCCCGAAGAGTGCCAAACAGATGTCCAACATCGGCACTTATGATGGTATATCCGACCCAGACGATCACTTGAACAGATTCATAGCGGGGGCAACCGTCAGCAGCTGGACGGAACCCACGTAGTGTTATATGTTCCAGATGACGCTGGTTGGAGCGGCCAGGGCGTGGTTTGATCGTTTACCGGTCCACCACATCTATGATTGGGCGGATTTCCAACACAAGTTCAGCCAGCACTTCAGTCAACAGAGGAAATATACTGAAGAGCAGTGGACGATCCTCAACTGCGTTAGAGAGGAGGATGAATCTTTACTAGACTTCATCACTCGCTTCAACTCGAAAAAGCTGAGTCTGGGCACCATAAGCGAAGATCTTGTTCGCGCCGCTTTCATCCAGGGCGCCGAATACCCAGAGCTTATCCGCACGTTGACGGGTAAAGACGGCATGCCATCCACATAGGATGCCATCATGACAGCAGCTAAACGTTTTGCGGAAACGGAAAAGCAACTGGGTAGAGATCTTCCCCAGAACACAAACCTCTACACGCAGAGGACTAGAGAAAACAATGTCCGGACCTTCCGGCACAACAAAATGAGGAAGCTAGGTATTTGGCAGTCAAGGGTAAACTTTGACACCTCATCCAGCTCTCGCCTCTAGTAGGCGGAAGGGATAACACGCACCCATCAAGCCGAAAACCCCGGTGGACGCCACTCACCAAAAGCGTCACGGAGATATTTGCCACCGAAAAACTCCCATGGCCAAAAGCTCCAATGATCCGGCAGCGACATAACGCGGATCAGAGCAAATCCTGTGACTTCCACGGGACAAAGGGTCACACCACTGAGGAGTGTACATCCTTGAAGGATATTGTTAAAACATTCGTCAAGGATGGAAGACTTACACACCTTGTGGCATCAATCAAGAATGGAGGGAGAAATGATAACCGATACAAAGGCAACGAACGAAAGCCCGTTGACATCAGCATCCACATGGTTCATAGTAACGTCCGAGGAAGAAAAAGACGAACGACAGAACCATGCGCGTGGAAGGAAGCTGAGGTGCGCTTTCCCGAGAGTGCCAGGAGGACCCAGCAAAGAAGGCCCTATCGTCATCAAAAGCCAGCTGGGGCACTACATCACTTCCCGCACTCTTGCTGACAACGGCGCCTCGTCAACGGTTATGTACAGGCAGTTCTTCGACAAGCTAGACGACGAAGACAAGGAACGCCTGGAAACGGTCTACGCCTCAATGTAATGGTTCGACGGCAGCACAAACACCCCCCTGGGTATCCTATCTTTCCCCGTCATTCTCACAGACGGGAAACACTCCCGCACAGAAGACGTGGACTTTGTCGTAATGAGGAAGCCACACCACACGTACGACATTCTCTTCGGGAGAGACGGGATGGCAAGATTCAATGCCGTGGTATCTTCAGTCCATGGCATGATGGGATGGCCAACAGCTGAGGGTGTAGCGATGATCACCGGTATTCCCCAGGTATGCATCGCATCTGTCTCATCTGAACCCAAACCAAAGATGGCTAAACCAACCATCACCGAACCAGAAGAATGGGCCTTCAATGGCAAATACCCTGACCAGGCTGTTACCATTGGCCCAACAATCACTGATCCTACGCACACCTTACTCAAACGCTTATTACAGAAAAACGCTGACATCTTCGCGTGGACACCAGCTGACATGACTGGTGTACCTCGAAGTAAGGCAGAGCATAAGCTCAAGTGTGACCCGGCTTTTACGCCAGTCGTACAAAAGCGCAGAGTAATGGGGGCGGAACAAGCTAACGCGTGTAGAACCCAAGTCAAGGAACTCCTTGACGCGGGCATCGTACGCGTTAGCAGATATCAAACATGGGTTGCAAATCCCGTCATGGTACCGAAATCTAACAAACAATGGCGCATGTGCATAGATTTCAAAGACTTAAACAAAGCATGCCCCAAAGATTGTTATCCGTTACCCGAAATTGACCTTAAGGTAGATTCGTTAGCACCGTTTCGCCTTAAATGCTTCCTTGATGCGTATAAGGGGTACCATCAAATCCACATGGCCGTTGACGATCAGGACAAAACCGCATTTCGGACGCCCGATGGCACATTTTGTTATCAAATGATGCCATTCGGACTTAAGAATACCGGGTCCACATACCAACGCCTGATGGACAAAGAGTTTCATGCCCAAATTGGGAGGAACTTGGAAGTCTACATGGATGACTTGGTCATCAAAAGCCCCGAGCCAGAAGCGATGTTGAAAGACATCGAAGAAACTTTCAACACGCTCAGTAAGATAAACATGAAGCTCAATCCGAGCAAGTGTTCCTTTGGGATAGAAGAAGGGAAGTTCTTAGGAGTCATTGTTACTAAAGATGGCTTCAGAGCGAACCCTGAAAAGGTCGAAGCCATTATCAAAATGGAATCACCTACTACCATCAAGCAAGCTCAGACACTGAATGGACGACTAGTCGCACTTAACCGCTTTTTGGCAAACCATGCGGATAGGTCGTTCCCATTCGTGTCAACATTGAGAAACTGTTTAAAGAAAACGCACTTCCGCTGGACACCAGAAGCGGAAGCAGCTTTTCAGGAAATTCGGTCACGCTTGATCGAACTCCCAACGCTCACAGCACCAGAAGCGGGGGAGGAATTAATTCTATACCTTTCCGCCACAGATAGAGCAACCGGGGCAGTCCTGCTAGTAGAGCGGAAAGGCATCCAGATGCCAATCTACTATGTTAGCCGTGTCCTAACAGACGTGGAAACCCGGTACTCTACCCTGGAAAAATTAGTCTTAGCACTTGTACAGGCTTCACGCAGGCTAAGACGATATTTCCAAGGTCACCCAATCACCATTCTCACCAACTTCAAACTTGCAAACGTTCTAGGCAAACCCGAGTTGTCGGGACGCCTAGCCAAATGGGCAATTGAGTTGGGGGAATACGCGATAAAGTACAACCAAAAAACCAGCCATAAAAGGCCAGGTCTTGGCCGACTTTATTGCAGAAGTCCCCGCTTCGCGGGAGAAAGAGTGCCAGGAGGAGGCTCAACCCTCTCCAGCACAAGACATCGATGATGTCTGGTGACTCTACACTGATGGAGCAACCAACAACGAAGGTTCAGGCGCAGGGTTGAAACTAACCAACTCAGCAGGCCAAGAATACACTTACGCTATTCGACTGGATTTTCCAAGTACGAACAACGAAGCGGAGTATGAAGCATTCTTGGCCGGGCTGAGAATTGCGTAAGATGGGAGTGAAAAACTTGGAAGCCCACATGGATTCCATGTTAGTAGCCAACCAAATAAACGGGACGTACACGGCCGTGAACGACACAATGGCCCTATACCTCGCACAAGCAAAAACCCTTATGCGTGATTTTAACGATTGTAAAGTCATACACGTCAAGCGTAGCGAAAACAAATCTGCGGATGCGTTAAGCAAGCTTGCATCATTAGCCTTCACCCACTTGGGAAAGGACATCCGCATTGAACTCCTTGGAGCACCATCAGTCCCGCACAAGGAAATCTGTGTCATCCAAACCGGCACAGAAACGTGGATGACACCAATAATAAATTACCTTGCGGCGGGTATACTGCCAGAGTCAAAAACACAGGCAAGAAAAATACGCTGTAAAGCACTGAACTATCAACTCATCGATGACATCCTTTACAGACGTAACTTTCTTGGCTCACTCCTAAGATGCGTGGACAACCAAGATGCTGGCTACCTCCTAAGGGAAGTGCACGAGGGCATCTGTGGAGTACACGCAGGTCCACGCGCTGTTGTAGCTAAGCTAAACAACGCGAGATACTTTTGGCCGGGGATGCATACGGATGCGCTGGCATACATCAGAAAGTGTAGGTCTTGCCAACTCTACGCACCCAACACGCATCGCCCGAAGAATGAACTTGTTCCAGTCACCTCTTCATTGCCATTTCAGAAGTGGGCCATCGATGTGACAGGTCCATTTCCCACAGCAGCAGGGAACGTTCAGTTTCTAGTGGTAGCCATCGACTACTTCACCAAGTGGATAGAAGCAAAACCCTTAGCCCAAACAACCGCAAAACATATCAAAAAATTTATTTGGGAATTTATTATTTGTCGTTTTGGACTTCCACAGAATTTAATGAGCGATAACGGCACCAACTTTGCTGACAAGAAGCTACAAAAGTGGCTGGAAGAACTTCAAATCACCCACACCTTTACCTCAGTGGCGCACCCGCAGGGTAATGGTGAGGTTGAAAGAGCAAATAAGAGCATCGTCGACGGCATAAAGAAAAGACTCTTGGAACACAGATCCGGCTGGGTGGACGAAGTTCCACACGTCCTTTGGGCAAACAGAATGCTGAAAAAGGCCAGTACGGGAGAAACCCCGTTCAGCCTCACTTATGGCACTGAAGCCATGGTCCCGGTCGAAATTGGTTTACCCTCACCAAGGGTCTTGATTCAGCCAGAAGACAATGATGCGGAAAGACGGTTAGACCTTATGCTAACCGAAGAACGCAGAGATTTAGCCGCAGCGCGTGAAGAGAACTACAAGCGTCAAATGCAAAAATACTACAACACGCGGGTAAAACTCTGCAACTTCAATGTCGGAGACTACATACTGCGTAACGAGGCTTCGAACCAAGAACGCCCAGGAAAGCTGGCCCCAGTCTGGGAAGGGCCATACATTATCAAAGAAGTTTTGGGAAAGGGCGCATACCGGCTCGAAAGGCTCGATGGCACCCCCATCCCAAGAACATGGAATGGAGCTCAATTACGCAAATGTTACATGTAGATCAATTCCAAACTTGTAAAGAAAAGGCCTAGAGCCACTTCTAATGGAAATGATTCTCCTCTATCACATTGTGTTGATAGCCTTACCTTTATACTTATGAACTTTCCACACTGATATGCCGGTATTCACCGCATAAATAAGTGTGAAAAGAAGTAAGTCGTTGCGTGTGGAAGGCGGCAAAACCCGCATAAACACAAAAAACGGCAAAAATTTATAAGAAAAAGATGAGGAAAACCTTCACGCAAGTCAGTTATAGGTGAAGTTTGGTCATCCCACTAAATGAAATTGACGGTCCTACCCGCACAATCATGATAGACCTATTAACAACCGCGCGTCGAAAGGTTAACATATTTAAAACACTTAGAAAATTTCTAAGGAAAAGATGAGGAAAACCTTCGCGCAGGTCAGATATAGGTAAAATTTAGCCACCCTACTAAGTGAAAGTGACGGTCTTACCCGCACAATCACGAAAGAGGAAGCAAAACTTTAACCTATTATCTGCCACGTTAAGAAGTTAACTTATCCAAAGTAATCAAGAAATTGCTAAGTTAAACCAAAATATGCGTGAAACAAAACATATAAAGTTTACAAGGCAAGGCATTAACAAATAATATATATTCCATCAAAATTCAAATATTACAAGAATTGTTGGGCACATACCCGAATGCAAAAATATAAATCTACTCTAACAGTGGGAAGGGATCTAAAGGTTCAAACTTCAGGACCACTCCCTCCAAACCCACTTGAACCCGCACCATCAGTTGGCTGTGGCGGTTCAAGGAAAGTCTTGAGAATAGTTAACCCATCATCAGCAGCAGCAATTTCGTTCACCTTCTCCATCACCGGATGCGGGAAGGCAGCATACTGGTTCACTGCTTGGTCGTAAGCAGCTTCAGTGTCCACGTCATAAAGAGGGAAGTTGGAAGGCGGGATGCCCTTCTCAACAAACCCCAGACCAAGCAGGAAACCAGCCTTTTCTCCATCATCATGGGAAGCGTTGAGGGCTGCGCTCATGGCATCGTCATAGGATGTGTTTGTGAAGACCCGATGCACAACCTACAAAAAATATGTATGTATCAAAAACTTTTCTTCTAAGTATAAAGAAAAGCGTAAAGATATTACGAAGCTACGCATACCTGCGACAACGCTTCTCGTAGAAGCCATTCCTTGGTGATCAGAGCTTCCTGGAGGGCAGCTTGAGATTCCTGGAGGGCAGCTTGAGCTTGGTCACGGGCGCGTTCGGCTTCATTTTGGTTAAGGTTGGCAAGCAACACTTCTTTAGCTGCAGCCTCTTCAACGCCCTTCAGCTTACGCTCAGTGTGGTCAAGCATACCCCTCTGGTCCAAGATCTCTTGGAGATTCTTGGCGTCTTCCATGGCCAAGGCATCATGAGCCTGCTGGAGCCTCTCTAGTTTGGCTTTAAGCTCCTCATTCTCGGCGCGCAGAGGCTCAGCAATGGCTTCAGCTTTGGTGGCCCTCTCGGTCGCGTTCCGCGCAGTTTCCTTAGCCAACCTAAGCTGTTCGTTAACAGCTTGGGTAGCCTTGGAACGGGCCTCGAGCCGGGCCTCAACTTCAACCTCGAGGGCCTTGAAGACCTTTTCCTTATCCGCAGCAATGGCGGCAAGTCTCCTGTTCTCCTCTCGGATAGCCCGCGCCTGAGCCACTTCCTGGCTATGTGCCGTCTTTAACTTGTCGTTTTCACGACAAAGCAACTCGACGCGCGGCTGCATCCGGGCAAGGAGAATCCGAAGCTCATTCGTCAGCCTACCCTCCTGGTAGCTAGACATGGCTTCCCCCAACGCACCACTTGGGGCTGCGTGACGCGCCCACTCGACGCAGTCCACAGCTGTTCGAAGGGTTGTTCCCCGGCGGATGTTCCACCGTGGAACATACACCTCATTGGAATCCGAAACTGTAAAAACAAAAAACAGTTAGGAAAAGATGATAAAAAAAATAATAATAATAATAAGCCAAAATAACCCTACGCACCTGGAAGGTCGACAACAGGCCGGTAGCCGCCAAACCCATCACCCGTGGTCGTAGCTGCGGAAGAACCCGCATGATAAACCACCGCCGGCTCAGTGAAGGATTCCGTGAAGATGGCACTGACAGCCGGCGGGAATGATGTTACAGTTGGAACAGTTGCCTCAACGGGATGAGCAACTGAATCAATGCTGCAAACAGGCGCAGCCGCCTGGGTCATCGCCTCGGGTAGGTTGACCAAACCTACCGTCATGGGTCCAGAGACGCTCCTTCCCGCTCCACTCGGGAATGCGGTTGCATCCACGCCTGCACGAAGACGGTATATAAGTATGATGGCGGAAAGATATGCAGTTAAGCTGAATATAATTTATACTTACGAGTTTTCTTAAGCTTGAAGGTTCTGACAGGCGGGGACGAACCCGATGGAGCCGGCCTCTTCATGCCGGTCATCGTCGTCGTACTGGGCTGCCCGGAGGTGACAGCTGTCTCAACCTCCGGAACAGTGGTCTCACCACCCCCAGGGTCCCCCGCCGCCTCCTCGCTTTCAGTCTCGGAGTCAGACAGATTTCCTAGGTCGACGGCGGAGGTAACCTTCGCCTTGCCCTTCGCGCCAGTAGCCTTCTTCTTCCTCACGAAGAAAGGACCATCTGCGGATTCCTCATCAGAAGATGACAAAATTAGAGGAATTCCAGCAGAGGTTTGAGCATTGAGAGGGCGAGGGTTAAAAGAGTCCCTTACCTGGCCGCGTGGCGCTCAGAATCTCGTGGCCCGGCGGGTAAACCTCCACAAACCGATCCGCCGTTTGCTCCAGGATGGTCAACTCATTCTCGTCAAGATCACGAGTACCCAACCGAGAGGGACCACCGCTCTCCCGCGGCTGCAGAAGAGACTGCAAGTTGTTTCCCTCTGAAAATAAAAAGAAAGAAATGGTTAGAGCAAAAACCCTAAATTAGCAAATAATATGAAGCATACCGTAAGGGATAGAGTTTAAACCGTATTCGAGGACGATGGGAATCTGTGGCGCCTCTGCCCCAGATGTGAAGGTGTGGATTAAGATGCACCATCTCCCCCTTTATATACTCATCGCAATGAATGCGATGAATTTAATGCGGAGGAGAGAGAAATCGCAGGTGCAATGAAACTATGACACGTGGAAAGAGCAAGCTGGCAACAGCTGTTGAAAGGACGCGTGCCGTAAAATTCGCGCCCACGCGCCCGAAAACTCGCGCCCACGCGCCTGAAAAAGCGTCTGGAATGACCATATACCTTCACGTCACCATAACTTCCTGCACGTCCTGAAACTGTCAGAAGAAACCGTCGGACGACGCTAACGTCCCTTCAACAGTTTGGACTGTTCTTATCCTTTCACCAACTCTTCGAATTTCAAAAACATTCAAAAAGATTTAAAGATTCAAAAATAAGAGGGAATATACCCTTACCTTGGAAAGCGAGAAACCATAAGACGAGTGCGGGTACAGTGTTAAGGCGAAACCCTTCACATACTTAGCACTTGCAGGGAATCAAAGCTAACAAGATACCTTGGGAAACAAGAAACTGTAAGACAAGTGCGGGTACAGTGTCAAGGCGAAACCCTTCACATACTTAGCACTTGCAGGGAATTGAAGCCAAGAAGGATCTTATGGACCATGCTTGCGGATAGCGGGAACGTTGAGAACTAGCTTGCTTGAAACTTCAAGGCGGAATTGGTAGTTTAACATAACTGATCACTATGTCCAAAACTACCAAAACCTCGTGAAGAATCTATGCAAGTGAAACGCAACGCTCCCGACGTGCGAAGGGGTTAAACACCTACCCGCATCATAACCAAAGATCAGGCAGAAAAGTCGGGAATTTCTGCGAGTGACATTAGGAAAACCGCGGGAAGAATCCCCACGGAAAACCTTAAAACTAAAAACCCTTTTCAAAACCCTTTGCTTAAGTCCAAAAGTTCACCTCATTAACAATTCATGAGAACATTGGACTGGGGGGACTTGAAGAGGTAGGTCCCAGCAGAGCCCAGTTGGACCCGCAAGACTCACCTTGAAGAGGGACGTCTGCGCAAAGACCAACTGGTTCCGCAGGACCCACCAGGCTCAGAGAGATGAAGACCTTACACGCAGTACGCCATCTGTTCCCGCAGGAAAAGCCTCCCAATGGTGAAGTACCCCGCCTGTTCCCGCAGCTGCGGATACAAGCCATCAGGGAAGGCTACCCGCACTAATAGCAAGGCTACACGTACAAGGCACTAACTCTCAATAATTCAGTAGTCACCTGAAGAAGGAATGAGCAAGGCGGGAATACTCCCGCCCAAATGAGCCAGTCCGTACGCTTCTGGAAGATCTTTTGTACTATACCTGCCAAGGTATGAACAAAATAGACAAGATCTGACCAAAGCAGTCCATGAACCAATCACAGGGTGACAGCTCACCGACAACAGTACGAGGAGGAGCACGCTCTAGTACAAAATGTCACTATCAGCCGCTGCCTACTCACCAACCCTTGTTGTGGCACGTACATAGCCTGCAGTTGGTGGAAAAGGAATAGTACACAGCCGGCCATGTCACTATCAGCCGCTGCCTACCCACCAACCACCAGCATGGCACGTGCGTAGCCCACAGTTGGTTTAAAAGGAATAGTATACAGCTGGCTGTACCTGCTTGGAAACCTACCTTCGGCTATAAATACTCCAACACCTTGGAACGGTATGATCATCTCATACTCACATATCTGCTCTAGCTATTTCTCTTAATATACACTTATATTCAGAGCAATCTAGTCTGATTCTCACGCCGGAGGGTGGTCACAAGAGGAACTCCCCCCCTTCTCAGTGACGAGCTCACGGTGTCTGTTTTGCAGGTCATCAGAAGAACAACCATCTTTGCCAGACCTAACCCTCGTGGGAAACATCTACTTAACCCCCAGATTATCCGTAATTTGCCGGGGTCACTTAGTGTTTCTTCACCCGTTTAACACGTAAAAACAACCATTTAACCCGTTACATAACCCGTTAAAACCGCCATCCTGCCACTTGTAATTTAGATCCAAGATTGACAGAAAAAGATACAAAAAATTACCTGTACCAACATTGATCTTTGCTCTTTGGCCATCTAATAGGCTCCTTGTATCCATCAGGTGGAGGTATCAAACACTCCTTCCTATCAAACACAGACGGGCAATGCCGCTCCATAAACGTAAGCCTGTACCGCCCGTATTTCATCCATCTCTATTAACAACAACAACAACAATCAAATCAACCGCAAAGTCAACAAACTCGAAACTCACAAAACAATCATAAACAACTAATCAAACATATACCTTAGGGTCCGTGCAGGGCGTGTAGTCCTGTAAATCAGGACTACATTCGGGAAAAGTAACCGATTCCACCCGAATCACCCCAGAAGCAGTTGGTTCAACAGAACCAACTGCTTTGGAAACCTGCTCGGTCGGTATTTTGTTCTTTTCAGAACAAAATATGCCGCCGAGATAAAACGAAAGGCCACATAGCACCACAAACATTACTCCTATTGGCACCACTCTTGAACTTTTTTCGGGCTGTCTCCCGGGTTTATCATCTTTAAATTTCATCTTTTCACCTCACAAATTATTCCACAATCTATTCAGCAAATTAACAGCAATTCAATTTGCATAACTTCTTCAAGACTAAAGTAAAAAAAAATAAAAATGTAACTTTTTTTTACCACAAACTAAGTTCAAAGACAGCAAACTGAAGACACAGATCTAGATGATTTAAAGAGCATAAATAAAAAATCAAAATATACAAAAATGAACAAAATAAATAAATAAATAACAAGAAAGTTTGTCAAAAACTGATGGCAAATATTGGCTACTGCTGCCGACAATGTAAACTTTTGGTCCAATTATTATTATTATGGCCAGTGAGCAAAAGAGAGAGAAAGAGTACACAGTAACACACATTTTCCTTTTTATTACTTTTTTGATGATAAAATAAAGAAAAAAAGTAGCAAATGTTCTTCAATCACCCAATCAATGGCTCTGTGTTTCTTAACACTTATCAATAAAGATGAAACAACACAAAAATACTACTAAAAAACAAATAAATTTGTCTCCAAGTTAACTGGAAATTAACACTATTATTAACTCATAGTTTGGGTTCAGATCTGTAAGATGAACTTGAACATAATGGATCTATGAGAAAATGTTATATTACCTGGTAAGATGTATGTATTGAGCTGAGAGAATAAATGAAACCCAACAAGAAAACAAACAGGATATGAACTAGTAACCGGTAAAGAGATATCTATGGACTCATGCAATATAATATTATATTATATTATAATAATATATGTGTGTGTGTGTATACACGGATGTCGGTATGTGTGTGAGATGGAACACTTTTCTGACTTGTGTCTGAGATCAATGTTATTTAACTTTGTAGGGTAACTGTTGGTGGGAGGCTTTAAATTATTATTTTGGTGTTTATTATCAATTTTTGAATATTTTACTATTTTAGGAGTCTGTTCATATTGATAAAATCGATCAATTTTGATACCGAATTTTATGTTTTTAAAGAACAAAAGTTTCAAACTCACGAGAGTTGCTTGTAATAAATTAACTTTTTATTTTGATTCAAAAATAGGTTATGTTAGTTTGGTCTAATGGATGTTTGTGGACACATTTAATATAATAATAACATTATAGCGTGTGACTGTGAGTATACTTAATTAGTTAAATTTTGATATTTTCTTGTTTTTGTTTCGTATTTATCATATTAGAAAATTATAGAGTGAAAATGGAAAGACTTGATGTTCCATCTGATCATGTTTGATTCATGCATTTATCAGTTAGTTTTGACGATACCAGGATGATGATGGGAGACTTAGCAAGTATGTGACGTTAACTAGTTAGATTCTTGAATTAAACGAGTTTTATCTAATTACACTGTCGTATATTTTGAAAGATTTGTTGGCTATAAAAATAAATATTAAGAAACAGAAATGGTAAAAGTTTTGGAGTTTTCTTTTGAATGTTATTGCCTTCTGTTTTTAGAAATTATTTATTTATAGAGTTTATAGTCTGACTAAATAGATGTTTAAAGCAATCCTTATTTTAGGAATGACTTTTTGAATAATCTATTTAATAGAAGGTGAACTCATCCATGGCATATTGAGATACTGGTCTAGTGATATAATGTTTGTGTTTATCTCTTCAAAAATTATACAGTGGGCTTAAATCATTGCAAGTGCAATATTAAGTCAGGTCGAGAGGATTTTGGGTCGGTGCGGGTTTCAATTCTGCACGACTTCCGAGTAGAAATTGGTTTTCGATCGGCACAGATTTAAGGTCGGATCCAACCCGAAACTCGTTTCAATTCGAACCCGTGCTGAGCCAAAACTTGTCCCGACTTGAAACCCAATCCGAACTGAAACTTGTTTCGACTTGAACCAACTCTGGACCCAAACGATTTGAAAACTTTTCTGGCACAAAACATGTCATGCCCTGAACTCCTGCTGAGCCGAATCCTCATCTGACCCGAAACCCACTCCGACCGAAAATTCGACCGAAGCCGAAACTCGTTCCGATCCGAGACCCGATCCTACCTGAAACCCAATATGATACATAACCTGCTCTGACCCATCACTTGTCTCGACCCAAATTTGTGCTGAGCTGAAACCCGTATAGACCCAAAACCCGTTCCCACCAAATCCCATGTCAAGCTAAAATCCGTTCTAATCCGAAACCCGATTCGGCTCGATTCCCGTTCTGAGCCGAAACCTGCCACGAGTTGAAACCTGATCCGACTCGAAACCGTGCCAAGTCGAAACCTGTTCTGATCCGACCTGAAAACCTGTCCAACCTAAAACCCATTTCGACCCATCCAAATTAAAACTTCCAACCCAAAACCCGCTCCCACCAAATCCCATGTCAAGCTAAAATCCGTTCTGATCCGAAACCCGATTCGGCTCGATTCCCGTTCTGAGCCGAAACCTGCCACGAGTTGAAACCTGATCCGACTCGAAACCGTGCCAAGTCGAAACCTGTTCTGATCCGACCTGAAAACCTGTCCAACCTAAAACCCATTTCGACCCATCCAAATTAAAACTTCCAACCCAAAACCCGCTCCCACCAAATCCCATGTCAAGCTAAAATCCGTTCTGATCCGAAACCCGATTCGGCTCGATTCCCGTTCTGAGCCGAAACCTGCCACGAGTTGAAACCTGATCCGACTCGAAACCTGTTCTGATCCGACCTGAAAACCTGTCCAACCCAAAACCCATTTCGACCCATCCAAATTAAAACTTCCAACGTTTTTTCGAATTTTTATTTTAAAGTTAATGAATTCTTGAATTCCAGTGAACATAAGATTTGATTGGAATTAGTTTCAAATTTCAATTCATTTCGCATCTAAAACAAACACGTCATATCATGGGATTTAAATTCATCACATGCTTTCTGTTTATGATCGAACTTTATATCAAGATTAGAATTGGACAATCACTTTTGTTCACTAAAGCCATATAAAAAATAAGTTTATTTAGCTACCTTTTTATATAGCTTAAGATTGATCTTTCATAAGTGTACATCAGAAGATTACCCGAGATGTTTATTACAGGTAGGTGTTACTTTAAATCATACTCGGTGAATTGGTCACCATCCCTCAAATATAAAAACAAGGATCATATACTTTGTAGAATTCTTTTCCCTTGAACGTATTAACAATTTTGTTGAAAATACATTCATATTTATAAAACATTTTTTTTCTAGAACAAAACGCAAAAGTTTAACATAAAAAGAATACACATGTAGGATCAAATGGCAATGCAATCTTTTTCTAACTTGAATTATTATTGCTTTTGATCACAACCATTCGCCCCTAATAAGGCTGAGGGGTGTGGGGCTTCAACGGGGGCGCTAGAGCCTCTTCGCTCGCGCCCCCAGGCGCTAGCACCACACCACCGGGGCGCGAGAGGGGCGCTAGCGCAGCGCGAGCACGAAAAGCAAAGCAGGCGTGATGGCATTAGCGGCAGAGGAGAGCGTAAAGTGACGTAGGGGAGTGTGCTGCTAGCCGTTGGGCTCTTATTTAATAAAAAAAAAAGTTTTTTTTCCTATATAAAACCCATTTCACATAAAACAATCACCACAACTTCAAAATAAAACCCAAAATCAACCCATCTTCCCAACTTTTTTTTAAAAAAATGGCTGGAAATTGGTACCCAAACCTAGATTCAGATTATATTGACGACGATTTACGGTTGTCACCGCACCAACCGATGTTTTATTCGGCTTGTTTACTAATCTTTTCAACAGGAACAGCGGTCGTATGAGACCAAGTGGCAGTGATGATTTGGCGGTTTACAATTTCACGGTCGAAGAGTGGAAGCATGAGTGTTTGCGGAGGTATGGGACGGTGGCATGCTCATACTTGGTTTGATTTGAAAGCGAGCCGAACCGAGCGGATTGAATTTAAAGAAACGGGCAATATCTTTATGCTTGAACTTGGTTCGGTTTGAAACTGAGCAGCTTAGTTCGGCTTGGTTTTGCTTGATTTCGTACAAAGTTTCTAATTTTAAATTTCTAAAACTTCAAAATATCATTAATTCAAGACTTTCAACTCTAAATTGTCTAAAGTTCCACCATTAAAATGTTAAAACTCAAAGTTAACAAAAAACATATATAAAACGAGCGGATATGGTTTAAATTTAAACTTTGAATTCAACACAAAAGATTGCAATTTTAAAAAAAATAGTATATTCATAAAGTTTATATATAAAACTAATAAATAAAAGATAATTCGAGCAAAACGAGCCGAAACAAACCGAGCGAAGCTATGCTCGTGCTTGGATTGTTTTTAAACCGAACTGAGCTGAACGACTCACTTCCAAACTGAGCCGAAACTGAACGAGAATTTTTCGAGCGAATGTCGAACGAGCGGCGAACATTTTGGACAGCCCTAGTGTGAGGTGAGTTGGCAAAGGAGTCGTCCCACATGACATCCGATGTGGCAAGGGTCACATGTGTGACATGCCTGGAACACCGCCTCTCCCCTTTGTTGGTCACGCATAGGGCTTTCCAAACTGCTCGACGTCCGCTCAAAAATTGCTCGAAAAATGCTCGTTCGATTTCCGCTCTGTTCGGAAATGAATCTTTTGGTTCGGTTTGAAAACAAACCAAGGACGAGCAAAGCCTTGCTCGGTTCGTTATTGCTTGAATTATTTTTTATTACTAAACTAATTAATAAATAAAGGTTTACTTATGTCACATGTCATCACCATGTTAATCTTTATAAAATTTTCCCTCCTCTCTCATATTAAATACATTTCTCTTTTAATATTTCATTTTCAATTTTTAATAATTCCATCTTAAGTTGGCTGTGGCTCAATGGTAGAGCACTCACTTTTCAATTCTTAATAAGTTGGTTGTGGCTCAATGGTAGAGCACTCACTTTACAAGTGAGAGGTAGGTGGATCAAACCTCACTACCACCAACTTATATGGGAGATATGAGGGATGACCCTGGTTTGCCAGATTCGAGTCCTGATCTCACCCGGTTTTACCGGCTCCTCGATGTCGTGCCGTTTGGCGGGCGTGGGGGTCGGGTTTTATCCGGTGAATCCCTCAACAGGTGGACCGCTAGGGGCTCCGTCCGTCCGGACTAGTGGCCGGCTCGGGCTACCTTTAGCCAATGGGGGCCGCGTACGGGGTACCCGGCGTTACTTAGTTGGCCGTTCAAAAAAAATAATAATAATTCCATCTTAATTTATAAGAATTAATACCATCATAAATATGTTAATTTGTTTAATATAAAATATATTACGTTAGTTATTAATGTTAGATTTTTATAAGTAATTAATACGAAACGGGTGGGTTTCTTTAATCGATTAAAGTATCAAACATTGTTCATGCCAAAACAATTTAAGATTAGAATGACTTTTGGTCCACGAGTTGGTTTAAAAAAGTAGCAATTTTCAACTAAATTTTAATATAGAAAATGACAAAGAAATAATTTATGATTTATGAATTTCTAACAACTTTTTATTTCCAAATTGCGTAATGTGTAACTTTTTTACCATATAATATTATCTTTATATATGTGATACATCTTTTTTGTATTTTACATTATGTTATTATTTAAAAAAAATTACTTATTTTAACCCGTTTGCTACACGGGTAACTAACCTAGTGTATATATATGTGTGTGTGTGTGTGTGTGTGGGAATGTTAAAATACAAATAGAAAAATGGTGCGAAGCGTGCGAACTAAAATAAAACTGGAGGCGGTGGCAATTTTATAAATAAGTGGAAATCATGTTTGTAATGTAATTACATAAAAACTCAAAGAAAAAAACGTAGTGTAATTTAATTACACTATATATTTTACAAGTAGTGTAATTTAGTTAGAGTACATAATTTATAAATAGAGTAATTCTACACAATTTGCAAATAGAGTAATTTAATTATTTTATTTATAAATTATGTGGTGTAATTAAATTACATTACTTGATTCAACTAGAGTAATTATTTTATAAGTAGAGTAATTGTTGAATCCGATTATTCTTCTTCCTTAATTAGTCTGTCTCAAATTCACCACTGTAACTACAAATTGATTAGCAAATCGCATGCTTTGTTGTTTCAATTGATTGATTTCTCATCTATGTAACTACAACTGATCAATTGATTGATCAATTGAAAGTACTTTCAATTACACTACTTGATTCAATTAGAGTAATTGTAGCGGAGTAATTGTTGAATCTGCTTCTTCCTCAAATAACATGCTTAAAAGTCACCCATTTAATAGCAAATTGATTGGCAGATCATAAGCTTTGTTGTTTCAACTGAAAATGTAATTTCAAACTTAGTTTTATATTTGAAATTGATTGCAGTCCTCAATTGCTCTTTAATCTCTGCAATTGAGCAAAGGTAATTGAGCAATCATTATTGAAATTGAAACCCCGCCGCACCTCCTCCTCGCCGCAATCTTCGTTGGATCCGGCTACTCTTAGCTATGGAGGCAGGTTTATTCGGTATAATATGGAGGTAGATTTAATCATGTCGATCGGAGTGCAGTTCTCAATCTACATTTTTGTTTTTGTATGAATTGGTTATGGGTTTTTTTATTTTTAGTTCGCACGATTAGCACAAGATTTCTATTTATATTCGATCCAACCCCTATATATATATATATATACTAGTTTGATCCAACCCGTGTTACAGGGGTTTATTTAAGTTTTTATTTTTAATCATTTTCCTATTTTATGATGATTTATTTTATTTTTTAACGCAGTTTTGTTTTAATTTAATACACATATATATATATTAGTTTGTTATTATATTTTTTAGCGTATGAGTTTTTTCAATTGAGATATGTAGGTTTTTTTTAGATTTTTTAACGAACAAACATAAACGAACACGGGCATGTTAATTTTTTTAAATGAACAAACTTGAACACAAATATTTGTCTAATGAAAAATGGGACGTTGATGTAGTTGACGATGGTAGGTTGTATCGGAAGTTAACCGGCGATGGAGATGATAGACCAGCAACAGAGAACATGTAAAAGAGATAAATTAAATTAGGGTGTGATAATGAAAGTATTTAACAATAAATGAGATTTTATAACCCATTTGAGGGCTATTAGGGTTTGGTAAAACCCATAACCTGTGGAAATTATTGATGATTAAGAGGTTATTTCACAAATAAATGAGATTTTATAACCTCTTTAAGAGTTATCTGGGTTTGGTGAGACCCATGACCCGCAAAAATTAATGTTTGATTATGAAAGAGTTTCACAAATAAATGAGATGTTATAACCCATTTAAAAACTATCCGGGTTTGGTTAGACCCATACCGTGAATTCGGGTCAAATGCATGAGAAACCTCAATTTAGAAAATCAAGCAATCTGGTGGCTCTAGAGAATGGAAGAACAACCTGAGAGCGACACGTAGGATTTTATGGTAGGCAATTATATAGATAGTTATATATATATACTAGTTTTTATCCCCCGTATTACGGGGGCTGTTTTACATTCCTCGTTTTCAATATTTATATACTTTTTAGGTTTAATTTTATTTATTGTAATGAAATTTGTAATATACTTAGAGTTTGATGATAAAAATGTTTCACCAATAACTAATATGTTATAACCCGGTTTAAAAGTTATCTAGGTTTAGTAAGACCCAAGACCCGCTTATTTTTTTTACTATAAAATTGTTTCCTAATTATAAATAATATTTAAAAAAAATCATATATTAATTTTTAGTATATCCTATTTTATAGGATTTTTCACATCAATAATTTGGTGAGAATTATTTTTAATTTAATGAGATGTTATAACCCGTTTAAGGAATATCTGGGTTTGGTAAGACCTATACCGGTGAATTCGGGTCAAATGCATGAGAAGCCTCCATTTAATAATCAAGCAAATCTGATGACTCCAAAAAAAGGGGAGCGACCACATCGCGACACATAAGATTTTTATGTTTTCGTTTATATATATTATAGAAATTATGTGTAACACCTCGGCTAAAGCGGAAACGCTTGAGTGTGACGTACATATTGCCCAAAACACATGTGACACTATTAAGTGACAATATTATCATTAAGTCATTCCAAAGCATCAAGTACACAAGTTATTTCAAAAGAACATACACAAGGGAAAGGGAACAAAACAAACATCTTCTTGTTTATTATCTAGATAACCTAACTTCTAGTATCCTCTTCATTTCATCCTCTAATGAAAGTACTTGTAGCATATATATAAAATAAAGTCAACTAATTTGGTGAGTTCACACGGTTTAAATACTACATAAAAACCAAATAATTCCATGAAAACTTGTGAAAAACACATAAGGGTTCTTTACATTAGAAACAATGGTCCATGAGTGTAAGAATAAATGAAGGTCTTTTCCAGTTGGGATTGTGCACCAATGTACTCAGATCGGAGTCCATTTTCCACTAGAAACAATGGTCCTTAGTGCAAAGGTGGGCATATGATCATACTTATCGAAGAAATTGATGCACGTAATATTTGAGCAAGTAACAAGTAAACACACAAGTCCATGTAGCGAATTGTAGTTTGTAAATAATGAATAAACGAAATTGTAATTTGGATAGGATATATATGCTACCCCTAAAAGTAGTAAAAGAGTAAAAAGGGGGTGTGAGATACTCACCTTTGATATTGGAGACAACTTGAAATAATAACCGAAAGGGAGTTAACAAACGAAGCAATTGAATATCACGAAACTATAAATAATAACGAAGATACAAAAATCAAGAACTAGCTATCGGAATTATAAAGTTAATTAACTTATGGTAAATGAGGACTTGGGAATTTTTAATGAGTTTAACAAAAATGAATAAAGTTTATATAAATCATTTGATGTTTATTAGTTGAAGAATGATTTGTAGACAAATAATTATAACTTATTAATATAAGATTAAATAATAATATTAATAACAATTTATGATAACATTTGTTTCCATGTAACATAATTAATTAATTAACTTAAATGTTTTGCATGAATTCTCTTAAAGAAAATTATAAATAGTAGTTATGTTAAAATAAAATAAACAATAATTAATTTATTCAATTATTAATTCAAAGATATGAAGTATGTTATATCTATTGTAAAATATTTTAAATAAAAGAAATTTTTATAAATAATCTTATTTAAAAGAAAGTTTATAAGTTATGATGATCAACGAATCATAAGATTTAGATAAATATATATTCATGTTTGTTCTTACAAAATAACTAGGCTTGATCCAAGATTTAGAAAAATCAAAGGGTTCATCTTGGATATCCATGATCATGATGATTCTTAAAACCAAGATATAATATTTTTATGATAAAAGTAACATGATCATGAAGAACAACTTATGAACATTCAAGATAAAATCAAAACGAAAGCTATAAAATGCTTGAAATGGTAACAACTTACTTGTTAGTGCTCTTAAACTTAAGAAAATAATGGATTGAGGTGTGAAAATAATGGAGGATTTGTCCTCCTTTTATATTGAAAATATAGAGTTGTTATGTCTTAAGGAAATTATGAAAATTAATCATATTTAATATAATTAAAACACAAATTAAAAATTGTTTAATAGGGTATTCAAAGGTTAAACTATTTTAATAAATTTTATTGAATTAAAACATTTATTAATTTTTATTAGTTAAGTAACATATAAAAAGATGATGATAATAATAAAATTAATAATAATAATTATAAATAATAAAAGTAGTAGTTGTAGTTAATAATAATTCTAGTAAATTGCATGTGACATGTACATAAATATTTGATCTTGATTATGAATGTTTTAAATGAGTATGTAAAATGGTGGTGAAATGTATAATTGTATAGAAATGATCACATAAAATATATTAATGAAAATTTGAGATTAATTAATAATATTATAAAAATATATAAATTTAAATAGAAACAAAACCGAAAATTTAAAATGGGCCGGGTTTTCGGGTTTGAAAAGTAACGAATGTTACATTATGTATATTTTTAAATAAAAATAAAGTATTTTTTAAAGTTTTTGAAAATTTTCTCTTTGGTGTTGACTTCAAAGTTAAATTTTAATCCATAGCCGCACGCTTTATATATGTTTTCTTGTTAACTTTGAGTTTTAGACATTTTAGAGTTGAAAGTCTAGACATTTGAGAGTTAAACGTCATGAATTAATGATATTTTTTAGTTTTAGAAATTTAAAACGTTATACGAAGCCAAGCAAAACCAAGCCGCTCAATTTCACCAAACCAAGTTCAAGCATAAAAATACCACCCGTTTCTTTAAATTCAATTGGTTTGGTTTGGCTCGCTTTCAAACCAAACCAAGTATGAGCAAGCATGCGTTCGGTTCGGCTCGCTTCGTGAAAAGCCCTAGTCACGTGTGACGTGAGGATGGTGACTATGGCCACTCCCGTCACTCTCTATCTCTCTCCTTTTTGTACTAAATAAAAAAAATAGCAAATGTAGAATGAAGAAATGGTGTATACTCTTATGGTGAAGGCTCTTAAGGGGTGATGTTTAAGGCTGTTCAAACTACTCGCCACTCGTTCGTCGCTCGCTCAAAAATTGTTTGAAAAATGCTTGTTCGGTTTCCGCTCGGTTTGGAATTGATTCGTTCGGCTCAGTTCTGTTTAAAAACAAGCCAAGCACGAGTAAAGCCTCGCTGGGTTTTGGTTCGGTTCGTTTTGCTCGAGTATCTATTAGTTTATATATAGATATTATGCATATATATAAAATTATATTATTTTTTATAAGTTTATAAGTTCAAATTTAAATCATGGTGTAACATCCCGAAATTTCTAAAAATAAATAATTAATACATTATTTATTTAAGATGGAAAACTTTACTTAAGTTAGTAGAGAAATAAAATAATAAAGATGGAAGGATAAGTATGCTAATTAGATGGAATTAATTACGGACCAAAAAGGAAAGATGGGCCTAAGGTCCATGGGCTTAAAGGAGTATAAATACCCCTTAAAACCCTAATCCTTTCCATTTCCATACATCTTCACATCATAGCCTACACCATCAAAACATACACTTAACCCAATTCCCGTTTTTGAGAAAAACACCCACAAAGACACAAAGATTTCCGGAGATCTAGCCGTCAGATCGGTCTCAAATTTTTACCGAGTATTCCTGACATAAAAATGAAGTTTTCCATCGAAAAGATCTTCGATCAAAGGTCGGGAAGTCCGATTTTCATCAGTAAAATCACAGCAGCTCAAAAGTGAAGATTCCGGCGACTGTTCAGCTGTTCCGGCGACTGTAGCGGCGGTTTCCGGCGAAGGTGAGCTGATGGGTTTGTAGATCGGGACGAGACGGTTCCGTGGCCTCTTGAATCACTCAAATTGGAATTCGTTTGATATGGTTTTGAGCATCTCGAATGATTTCAAACAAAAAAACCTCAAATGTACGTTTTTGTTAAAAAGGTTTACTTTTCATGAACGGATTTACATGAAAATCGGTAGGATGATAGATCGAGTCTAGATAAACCATAAAGTTGCAAACTTGAAGATTAAAATGGACTTAACGAACTCATAGTTATGAACGACTCGTTTAAATAAACCTTAGATCTAGTTTTGAACGTTTTAGCCATAAAGGTTCAAGCTTTATGCTAGAAAAGGGTTGAGTCTTGATGATGGGTTGATAACGAATATAAAACGGTGAAAACGGAGCTGGAATACGTTTTTCCGGCCACCGCACGATTTTCCGGCAATGGCGGCGCCGGAAAGGCGGCGCCGGAAAGTGTGTACGAGGTAAGGGGAATGTTAGAGAATGTTTCTGACATTCTCTGACCTAACCCTAGTTTGCTAACGGGAAGTTAGCGAACTAGAGGTGATTCGCCAAGAGGTTCGCTATAGAAAGTCTAACGAACCAGACTTATTTCGTGTTCAATTCGTTAAGGGAACAAGATGACGAATTACTCTTGATTCGTTAAGAGAGGTAACAAATTGGAATGTCCAATTCGTTACATGGTCCAATTCGCTACCTGAACTGGTTCGTTAAATAGCCAATTCGTTAAAGGTTCAATTCGTTACATGAACCAGCTCGTTTGACAATCCAATTCGTTAAAAGTCAGGTAACGAACTAGAAGATTGGCAGAATGACAGAACAGTCCCTGGACTTAGAAAGAATGAGAGAATTACATAATAGCCCTTGGACTTTGATTAATTATGAAAGATGCCTTTAAAGGTTAACGAGTAAAGGTTAACTAACCGGGTAATGATTCAATGAAGTAAAACCGGCTTAGACGTGTAGGATTAATTAAGTAGCAATGAAAATGGCTAGAGTAGTGTTTAACATCTCAACTATTAAACAGTTAGTCGCGCACAGCAAAGGAAGGGAATAACCTTAAACGACAGACGCAACCGAGATCAGGTGAGTTTCTAGCCCCCCTTTCCTTGTTATGTTTTCGGGGCTGTGTGCATACTTGATGTGATTAGTTAATAAACTTACCTTAACTGATAAGTGTATGCCTTATATGATTTATGTATGAATGAATGCTTGACGGTGCATGAACGATCTTCGGATATTGCATGTATCGCCAGGTGATAGTTTGAAGATATGATTGTTATATATGATATGTAAATGATGTGTGTATGTATGAAAGTTATAATTATGAATATATAGACTAGTATGGTATGTTTGTATGGTAGAAAGGGAGACCAGACCCTAATAATATTCGAGGATGGAGGGTGACCAGACCCTAATAATATCCGAGGATGGAGGGTGACCGTACCCTAATAATATCCGAGGATGGAGGGTACCGGACCCTAACAATATCCGAGGTATGTAGGGCGAAATGATCTTTATAATGTAAGGTTAGTTACGTGTGTATTGTGTATGTTAAAGAAAGAAAGTACGAAAGAATGCAAGTATGTGTATGGAAGAACGATGAATAGGCTAAGTATGTAATATGTATCTTCGGATACGTATATAAGTAAGTACGTGAATGTATTGTATGTTGCCTGATTAACTAGAACTCACTCGGCGTAGCTGACTTTTAGTATGCACGCAGGTGAGTAGAATGAGGCAGCTAGCTTGAGCGAGACACATGGCGGAAAAATAAGAGGCTGGCATCTGAAGACTCAAGATGTTTTATGATTAATGCTTTATAATTGAAAGACAAGGATGTTTGGTTAAGACAAGTTTATTGTTATAGACTTTTAATGAAAGTTTTATGTTCCGCGTAAAGTTTCAATTAACTCTGATTTGTAGAACTGTGTTTATGAGTAAATCCAACGTCCAAATGTGAGGTACCGGTAACGGGGCCTTACACATGGCTGCTCGTTTTATATATGTTTTGTTGTTAACTTTTAGTTTTAGATATTTTGAAGTTCGAAGTTTTTGAGTTGAAAGTCTTAAATTAATTATATTTTGAAGTTTAAAATTGAAAACTTTGTACAAATCAAGCAAAATTAGGCCAAACCAAGCCGCTCGGTTTCAAACCAAACCAAGTTCAAGCATCAATATATCACTCATTTCTTTAAATTCAATACGCTCAGTTCGGCTCACTTTCAAATCAAACCAAGTATGTGCAAGCCTGCGTTCGGTTCGGCTCGGTTAATGAACAACCCTAATGATGTTGAATGAGGCAAGTGGTGTATACCCCTTAGTATAAGGAGGAACTCCGCATTAAATGAGAAAATTTTTTGGCCCAACCTGAAACTCCCTACTATCTATAAATTTTTGCGGGGTCTCTACTATCAAGACCTCCCAACTTCTTGGTATTTTAAAAATTTTTGTCTTTGCCCGATAAATAGAAATAATCGTTTGTATTATTATTGAAAATAAATTAATATTAAACTGTTTAATGTTGACTTAAAATCAATGTCAAAATTAAAGCAATTTTTAAAAATGCTTTAAGATGAGTGTCCTATAACATAATTAATAGAACATAAGGGACCAAAAGCGTGACTCCTCATAAAGGTGCCGAGTTGTCGTGACCATTTGAAAGATCATGAAGAAGACTATAGATAACCACCACCAAATTTCATTCGAGAAAGTAGAAACACTTACACACAAAACACATCAAACTTCGGTTTGTCTTATACCAAATTAGTAAGTTTAATCGCCTTATCATCACTTATTATAAACATGATTTCTTTTTTCAAGTTAACTAGAGCTCAGGGGGTTCAGACGCTAGTTTGACAGTCATAGTTGTTAATTTATTAGGACCAGGGAGTAGGGACGTCCATAAGATTTCCTATGTGACTAGTAAAACTGGGTTATTATGTATAACTTTATTTTCGCTAATACGATGATAATTGGTATAGCGATCAAAACAAAGTTATTGTAGTAAAATTATACCCTTTTGGGTGCTCCTGTGTTTCAAGGTAAAAGCTGCATATGAACACATTATGTTAACGCATTATGAACAAAGTTACAAGCTTGTTTGATAGCCTCTTAATAGTTCCATTAAGAGACATTAAGAGGCTATCTCTAAACTGATCATGTGGAGTGTGTTTGGTTCACTTAAAAGACACGTCTTAATAGTTAATGAAACCTTTTAATGGATAAGTTTTAGAGTCACGTTGAATGACTCAGTGACTACCTCTTAATGAAACCTCTTAAGCATTTAGTTGTAGAGGTAGCGGTGGAGGAAGTGTGGCGTTATTGTTGGCATCGCTTGTTTTTGGAGTCAAAGAGGATGAAGTGGTTTAAATATGTCGATCATATTGTTATTGAAGAAAGAAAAAAGAAAGAATTTCCTTCACCTTTTTTATTTTAATAATATTTTGATAAATAGTATAAATGTTGAAGTCTTATTTATGAAACTATCCCACATCAACAAAGTTGTTTAATCACCTATTACATACTATATCAAATAATTACAAATTGATTACACAAACTAGTATTAAGCCCCCCATGTTGCGAGGGGGAGGGCCGTAAAACCATGAAAAAGGAATGTTAAAACGTTTATTCAAGCCATGTGTTGAACGGGGTGGACCCGCACTTTACATCAAGACGGTTGCGGAGTTGTTAAAACGCAAATGTTAAAACGAAACGTAAATAATATAAAAGAACGAAATCGACTTAGATACCGTGTGTTGATACGGGGTTGTTAGCATGGAAAAATAGACATAAAAACGTTGAACCACACATGCACGTTACAACCTGTTAACTTGTAAAATTAGACCAAAATGTTAAACAAAAATTTTGTAAAAGAAATGATATAGTAAAACCTCTTATGCATATAGTATTAATGTTGCACACAAACTAAGCTAAGGGAACAATATATGAAGCATAAAAAAATTGTCTTGTAAAATATAAGAATGTTGTACAACAAATAAAGCTAAGAGTACAATAGATAAATGGGTGTGTTATTCATACACCCTTTATAGGGTGTATATAGAGTTTAGATGTGTTAAAAAGGTGTGTGAATAACCAAAAAGGGTGTATGAATAACCATGGCCTAGATAAAGCATAAAAAAGTTGTCTTTTAATATATATAACTAGTATTTCGACCCCCGCATAGCCGAATACAAAACACAAAAACAAAAGCCATTTCAACGAACACATGGCACACACCAAAAAAAAATCTAATGCAACAAAATAGAATTAAATCAATTAAACAAATCCAAATACAACCATACATACAGGTTCTATCTCGTTTTTCAAACTATACTTTTAACGAATCATAAATAGAATATAATAAGATCAAATAAAACAAATCAAAACCATACATACAGGTTCAGTCTCATCTTTCAAACTATACTTTTAACTTGATCATAATCTATCAAATAAACGAATTAGAATATATCAAATTCAGAAATATATAAATCGTGTATCAAAATAGACTCCTAAATAAGAAGAGGTTTCACTAACCTTAGCAACCATATTGTATCCATCGTGCGATTTTGGACCGCATGCACCACCACCTGAACAGATATAGTTTCATACATACTGCAAAATTCATGATTGAAATTAGCATAATTAGAGGTTAAAAATATGAGAAAGAAACAATTATTGAAAATTGGATTAGAGGCACCAAAAAATAAATAACATAAGCAATAACCAAGAAGTTGAACACACTTTAAATTGAAAATTTGTTTATGTTGGTTGTGGCTCAGGTCCAATATAGGCTGCAAACCAGGTTGCCACGCCATAAACTGGAATATCATCACTGCCGAAGCCTGTACACAACATGCTAATCAAACAATAGTTGTGGCCAAGGGGAAACCATGAGAAATATGAGTGAAAATTAACAAAGTTAACGGTTGCATCCGATTTTATGGAGTCTGCTAGCCATGAATAAAAGTAGGTTAATGAAGAGGTATTGTCACACATTCGTAAGTCCGTGAGGCTCAGACATGACTCATAAGGGTAGGATCTACATTGATTATCATAATCAATGCCCCCACCAAGTTACAACACTAAGTGTTCGTGTCATGGCTGCATATAATACGACGTATTCAGATATCCATATCATCACAGCCTCTATCAAAATGAACATGAATTAGGCATAAATACAAAAGAGCATTCCAACAAAGAGCTCATCACAACATCATATCCCCTAATGTTTTGGAACCACAACCGAATTTTGTATTGTATGAACCGAACAGGGTCCTCGTAAACAGTCACCGTCAACCAACCTAATGCCAAACTTGGAAATCAAAGCAATACTAAAATTGGCTATAAAGGTAAATACTAAAATTGTATAAATACAATTATGATACCTAATATAATGTGTTAAACATTTATGTAATCGCATATCGTTTTTTTTCGAACTTCATGGCTCAGTGCAGCCATGGCTGCAACCGAGGTTGCCACGCCAAGTAGGTGACCACCAACATCACCAGATAAAAGAGAGAAAGTAACCAAATCTTGCCACGTTATCAGCCACAAACAAAACCAAAGCAAACACCACAAACAGTAACTACTAACGCATTGAACTCCTATCCACAATAGCAGTCTCAAACCCAATCAGATCAGATTTTTTGTATAGTTCCAAACCAACAGATTGATATGCCTTCAAATTAACATCCATGAAAACATGCCCTATGATACATATGAATATTTACTTAGTCTACACATTGATCAGACAACCACCACCACCACCACCACCACAAAGTAAAGTCCGCCAACAACGGCATGGCTTAGGGCTCCCAAACAGAACCCGACGACAGTCAAAACATCACCGTCTTACCTCCCCACGACCACATGTAAAGCATAATCAATAGGTGGAATAGCCAGAGTTATGGTAAAAAAAATTAAGCAAGATGTATAATCATGTAAAGCATAATCAAAATGAAGGTGAGGGGATAAGTAGTCAAACATCACCGTACAAAGAAATTGAATGCATGAAGAGTACCTTTTCATAAGAGCACATTTTAAGCAATATTGTTGGCTGCACAAACCTGGAATGATCGAAAATAGCATTTAGCCCAACAGTCAATAAAATTACAAAGTTACCCGTAATGCGAAATTACCTTAAAATCTAGATTAACTGATTGAAAATAACGCTAATGGGACAGAACAACCAAGTAATCGCCGATGACAAAAAACACACAACCGAAAAAGTAATGCAAAAGCGAAGCACACTGATGCAAAATCAAACCGCCCAAGTGATTATCAAAAACACAATTTTAATTCGAGATTTGCATAAGTTGGCCCGGTCGTCATATTTATTATATATTTTTTTTCTATTATTAAGTAATTGAAGAATAAAAAACTTAAATCTGAGTTAATTTTATGGATTCATTAAAAGCATCCCCATCAAACACCTTACATGCATCTAAAAAACAAAGGTTGAAAGAACTCTGGCGTAAAACCATCACAGTAGCAAACATAACCACCTAAAATCAAAGCAACCAAAGGTGAAAAAGGGTATAATCAAAACCCTAAGTCACCAAAGAGGGACCGGCCACCGTAGCCATCGCTCGGCCTCCATACTATGGGTCACCGGAGACGGTCAGAAATACAAAGATATATCACAAACACCACACATAGTGGTTGAAGAAGAAATCACAACACCAACGTCTTACTTTCGATACCGCCGCCGCCTAACAACTCCAAAATCCCGGCAATCGAACCCTCTCCGTCATGCCACCAAGGGATTCCAAATTGAACCCGGCAACATTACGTAGACGGGAGGACGGTTTACGGTGGGAGATTCGTGAACGCTGGTTTTAGAAAGACACAACGAATTGCAGTGGTTTTTGAAAGAGAACTGGTTTTCAACAACAGTGAAAAGCTATACACGTGTAAACATTTCAAAAGCATAAGCCGTCAATTAGCAGGTGGTACAATTTGCAAAGCCAAAGATACAACTAAGAAAGCCCTATCGTTTAAAGCATCATGTATAATAATAATTATGGGTTTAACATCATGTTCAATTCAACTTTTTGTTGGAATTGGTAAGTAAATACAATTTCTGTGAGGTGGAAATTAACAGAATTTTTTTTTTAAAAAAGTTAGAAGATATTAGTATATTACATTACTAGGTTATAAACTCGTGTATTACATGAGTTTAAAAAAGTAAATCTCATTCATTATCTTATTATCATGTACAAATAACACATCAAAACTCGTAAAAAGTCATAAAAGTTGAAAAATGTAAAAAAAAAACTACTTTTAGTTATATTGCTGTATTAGTTTCAGCATATATTGCTACTGAATTAATAGTTGCAAGATTTTTTATCACGTAAGAAAAATTTACTAAAGGATTCAAATTTAGATTTAATGATATTAAATTATTAATCATCCATAACCAACAAAAAATTAACATGTGTGCCTTACTTCATGTCTTTTTTTCTAATTTATGTCTTAAGTTATAAAATTGGAAGCAAGAGCAACTGTATACTTGGTAATATCGGCAAAGAAAATGTAACATTAAAAAAGTTATAGGCATTTTATCACCATTTTTTCGGTTTCAAACACCCCAATACCCCATCTTATTAACACATTTTACTTAATTCCAATAACATACAAAAAACTAAACAGTTATAGTGAGTTTTATATTTGTGTGTATATGTAAAAGAAATGTAAAGAAAACACGATCGGAACCAAAAGTAATATTTTTTTAAAATAAACAGTTCTGACCCTAACTTGTACTGACCAAACCGGTTCTTATGTGTTGCGCCGACTGATACGACCCTTCCTTTTTGCCAGTTATAAGAGAACACAAGTAGTAAATTTGACTCATTTATTTAAAGGGTCGAATACAAGTTGAACTTCCCCGAAATGTTCAAAGTCATACTAAAAGTGGGCATGTTTCAAACGAAACTTGTTGTGACCATTATGTAAATCAGAGTAAAAAAATAGCTGCAAAGATTTTATTCACAACAAATAAGTATCTCACTGAAAACCAAACAATCATTCCTCCTAATATCAAACAAATTTGATATTCTTGTATAGAATATAGAAAACAAACAAATTATAATAATAAACAACCAACTTAAAATAAACATATTAGTATTTCAAACGCCATACTCATGATATTACTCCTTATAATGATTTTGTATAAAATCGGTTTGCAACATCCATAATTACAACCATTTTCCTATCATTTATATTAGTCAAGTATACTTTATGAGCTTAACGTGTAAATTTTTTTTTAAATGAGTGTTGTGCCTATAACAAACAACACAATGTCATCACAATCAGGATACTCTTATGAAAAATAAGAATTTTGCTTCATGAATATAAATTGATATTATCAAGGAAACAAAACTCACCATGACAACAGTGTATTTTAGGGATTAAAACAACTCATTTTCTATATCAGTTTGGTCCGAAACTCTAGTTAATGCAAGTTTGTGACAATGAATAAGCACAATAAATTTCACTATCAGTTAACATATGACAAAAAATGCAAATAATTATTAGATCTGAAAGAAATAGTACTGGTATACACCATCATCAACTCCTTAAGTGCTGAATTATGTCACTTTAGCAAAAGTTATCAATACATATAAGAATGTTCATATATAGAATTAGTAGTAAAATATAATCGAGGAAAGACGAATCGTGACACCCTGTGAATCTGTCACTAATAAACTAAAAACATGCAAGTATACAACGCAAATTTACACACACTAAAATGAGTTTCAAAAGTTCTACATACGTTCTTTTATTTCTAATTTTATTTTTTTACTACTATAAAATTATAAATAAATAATTAATATGGAATGTTTAAAATAGTTATTAATTGTTTTAATTAGATCGTTATGACTTTTTTTAATACTATAAAGTTATAGATAAATCAAAATATGGAATGTTTATAATATATTAATTGTTTTAATTAGATAGTTATTACTTTTAAAATTGAACAATATTAATGTCACTTCATAAAATAGTGGGACAATTAGATGACATGTGACATAATAATGTTTTTGTTTATTATTATTTTTTGAACGGCAAATTATGATCACTCACGGACCACTGGAGTATTATCGTGTCACCAGCAGAACCACACGATCATATCCATCTCCACTGGAGTATCATCGTGTCACCAGCAGAACCACACGATCATATCCATCTCCACTAGGCAATAAAGCCTAACCATCAATTCAGGAGGAAACCCAATAAATATTGAGAAAACCTTCTCGTGGGATTCGAACCCAAGACCTTATAGTCCATAAACCTTATTTCACCACCAAGATACCACTAGGCTATAAAGCCATGGGCATGTTTTTGTTTATTATAATAATATAGACATGTATTTTGTTTATTATAATAATAGATTATTTGTTTGGATGGGACGCTTTTTCATTTATTTTGAAGATATGGAGTATCAATTAGAGTGATATACATGTTGAGTGGGTCAATGCATCCATCAATCACAAAAGTTGCACTTACACTAGCAACATGGGTTTAATGTTATGCATGAACACATGCTGACATACCATGTGAATGCGATGGTCATGGATAGAGGTGTTACTTAACCACCATTATCTTCTTTTCTACTTCTTAAATGCATTTTTTCTATCCTAGATAAAAACATTTAATGTTTATTATTATCTTAATACGATATTTCTTTCTTTGATAAAATACATTTAATTTTCCCAAAATCAAAAAGCACAGAAGGCTTAATATTCACATAGTGATGGATAACTTGAAAGACTCGAAATGAAACTATTTTCAATACTAATGATTTGAAGACGAAACTAACTTTTTAATGCGATTGCTCATTATTCTTTCCTATGGATAATTAGTTGAAGTAGTATAATAAACTTAACCTGGACATAGTGGATTAAACACCCTCTTCTTTCGATTCAACTTTTATGATGTGGGTTAGCCTTTTCTAACCGGTATGTTTATTTAAAAAAAATTTCATTTATGAATAAAACATCGATTAAAGATGGCAACAAAACGAAATCAGTTCGCTAAATAAGTTGATCTTAAAGCGAGATTGGAAATATATTCACTATCATACTCGATCTTTAATAATAGAGCTCTAAAACCAAGCTCGAGCTCTAGTTTTAGAAATACCGCTCAAACAAGTCAGGCTCAAGCAATAGAAATATTACTAAGAATAAGCCAACCTTAAGCTCATACTTGACATTGGTTCGCTTATACCTCTAGACGCTATTGATAAACATATATCAATGAACTTAGATCGTCAATTTGTTTTTGTTTGAAACGCGTCAACTGGTTTGACCGTCGGTGATTCTTAGACGTGTTTATTGTCATAAGGGGACAACACATAAAACACAATTTTCTAACAATTATGGTTTAGGATATTATTTGCCTGTATATACCGGTTTGGGATCCATTAAAACCTTTTACGATCCAGTTTGAAAAACTAGACGTTTTCTTATCTCTAAACATTAGTTTATTTGCTTAAGCAACCCTCTTGCCCTCATTTGTTTGTGTATAAGGTATTGTTCGTGTTAATTTAATCTCAGAACTCAAGACTCTCCAATCTCTCAAAACTCAAAAAACGCTCTCTAGTAATGATATCCAAATGTGGTCAAACACAATCTTTTATTGGTGTTAAATTCTCATCAACCAACATAAGAGTTGTTGCGGTTAAAAAAAGCCAAGCTAGAGCTATCGAAGTAGTACTTTGAACAAGCAAGGTTGTGCTCATACTTGACTTTGGTAGGCTTACACCCCTAGGCAATACTGATAAACTGGAATCAATTAATTTGCATCCTCAAAAATAATTTTGTTTGAAACAGGTCAACTGATTTGACCGTCTAGTGAATCTTGGGGCGTTTTTGGTCATCGCTAGGACAACACAAAGAAAAAAAGAAACCGGTTTCATGTGATCTGGTTCCAATCCGATCAGGTTCCTAACCTTCTGATTATTTCCATTTCAAACTGGTTTGGATGCGAAGCATTTCGGGCTCAACCTGGTTTTGACTTTGTTAACCAAATCCGATCCGGTTTTCACTTTGTTGCAGTAGGGATGTTCATAAACCATGAAACCGATTGAATCATCCAAGCCGTAGCAAGTCAACAGGTTTAAGATCCAAATAGTTTGTTTACGGTTTAGTTTTAGGGGGGAGGGGGGGACTTTGAACCAGCCGTTTGGCTTCCACTATTTATATTTTCTTTTATTTTTTGAAATATATAGTTATGCATATGTATTATATATATACCCATGAACCACAACTATCATTTTAATCATTTGAATAAAAACTACAAATTTCGAAAAAGAAACTTACCACTAAACCATACTTTCGAAACGGCTGGTTTAGTTTGTCATTCTTCAAAACCGTAGTTAATGGTTCAAACCATAATTTTCGCTAAAACCCGGCCGAAACGGACTGTTAACACCACTAAGTTATAGTGTTTTAAGTAAAGAAACAATACAATTTAGAAACAACATTCTCACTTTAAATTCACCAGATAGGTTCAACATAAACTAAAGTTCCGGATTGGCATAATCAATCCAAAGGAGTTAAAAATAACAACAATACATGCATCTACTTGGAGGATAAAGAGTAAAGACAGTAAACAACATAACCACTAACATTTGACATCTATCCTAAACCTACCAGGTCATGGTCACGGTCACCGCTTGAAGCGACCATGCAGACAGTAGCACTTTTAAGGAGGCAGCATAGCCTTCCCATTTCTTCTGCCTGTGACATCAAACAGATACGGTCATATTTCAAACAAGAAAATTTTAGAAACTTATAATTAAAGGTAATGTAAGGTGGCTTACATTGGTCATAGAGGTCTTCAGCCCGCCTCAACATCGACACGCTTTCATCAACAAGGCCAGCAAGCATGTTCTTATCTTCATAACCTTTAATCGCTCGGGATTCTAAGGGTTCAGCTGTGGGTATCTGAGCGGCAGCAGCACTTGGTGCATCTTCTACTCTTTCTATTGGAACTGGTTCCACCGGTTCTTCTGGGAATTCATTCAGATCGAAGTCCAGGACCCGTCTTTGGTTGATGTTTTGGGCTTCCAGCGGTTGTTGGAGTTCTATGCGGTTTTGGGGTCCCGCATGATCCCCTTTCTGGGATGTTTCACGACGTTTAACCCTGTAACGTTCATTAACCTGCACGTTAAACGGATGTAAACAATGGGTCAGCCAGGTTGGCAACGAGTGAGATAGAACCTTGAGGTTGTGCAAACAAGGTTCCTTTCTTTTTAAGTTTCGTACGTAGTTACATATAAAACATGATTTCAAAAATAACAAAACGATATAAGTAGCATTCATCTTTCACTACAACTCCAAAAGAACAAAATGATTTACGTCGCTAGAACCTTTTGTACACTTTAAGTCATCAATCTTTAACAGCAAGTCCGAATGTCGTGATTAACTGATGTAAAATAACTATAAGGCTCCTCTTTCAGAAATTTGGTTTATAATATAAATTATAAGTTTTAGGGACCAAAACAGAGACTTTCAGAAGCTATTTGCTAAAACAAAGAGTTTTTAATAAAGCGATTTGGGAGGTTGTAAATACTTAAGAGTATGCTTTAGGTGAATGATAAACCACATGACCCATTTCCTTTTCAATTAAACTTCATATTATAAATATTGACCCGTTTATGAACAAACTATAATTCTAATTGACCCACTGCACAAAATATCTAACCAAGAAACCAATTTAAGAAGGTCAAATAACAAAAAAAAGTTGCAAAAAAGTAGTTTCTATAAGTCATAGCACTATGATAAAAGTAATTAAATACTAGAAGCTGCACATGCTAAAATAGATGGTAAAAGTAATGGTGATATAACCAAACTTATAATAAGAGTTACCAACCTTCTCAAGCTCTCCCGTCACTGTAAGTCTTTTGAGATTTTCAGTTAAAGATCTTCTAAATTTCTCAGATACATTGTACTTCCACTGCAACATGTGTAAAAATCAACAAAATCCATTAATTTCTTTGATCTATGAAATATCTTATACTGTAATCCAGATGGCAATCAACTGCTTAAACTGTGGCATGTAGTAACACAAACAAGATAGCTAGCCACTTAACATATAAAAGATTTGCGAATTATGCAATAGATCTTACTGCAGTATAACAGTTTGATGCATTTGACAAACTATCAATTGAAACATATAGAAACTAAAAACACATATTCTGACCTGAAGATATCTATCTATGCTGTAAAGATCAGTTCCATTGGGATCTCTAAAAGCTAAAAGAGCCTCATAAATCATCTTTTCGTACCTGGTCAAAGAGCATTAATACAGAAAAAGGTATTACCAATTAAGTAAAACAATATAATGCCACAGAAATTGATAACCTCAGAACAGTATCATGAGAGCAGCTGACACAAACATACAAGTAAAGGAGTTAAAAGGAACATACGCTGGGGCTTTTCTCTTCTCAGATGACCCTACATGCTTACTTCCACTCAAGTTTCTCCATTTGTCCTGCACATAGAATGATAAAAAATTTAACCGATAGACATGACTAGTAAACTAAACCTGTTTTTTATACTTCTTACGATTTAGTCCTTAAACAGTTCAACTTTCACATATGAACTAATTAGGATTAACTTCCAATAAACCATACAAAATCTATAGATTGAGAAGCTCATAGAAGGCGTAACTTGCAATTGAGTCATTACTATTAAATTTTAAGCCCTCTTTAGACAAAGCTCAAGTAAGCAATAACTAAAACATTAATTGTGAAGGTTTGTATGTAGATCCGGATTTGTATACTCTGTATCATGAAATCAATATAGGTTTCAGAAAAGGAATAATCACAAATTGAAACGTTTGCCTGCAAAATCGTTATCGACATTAATGTGTAAACACATTTGATAAAAACACTGAAAGCGATCCGATCTGATTCACGATTAAAGGTATACAATGGTTGCGAGTAACGGATTCAAAACAAAATTTGAAGAAGTCACAAAAAGCTTGGCGAAAGGATAAAAAAACCTTGAGATCGACATTGGATCGATTACTGAGTGAAGTCCGAAAAAGTGGATCATTAAGAATCACTTTCCATTTGCCTTCCCCGTGACGCTTAACGCCATCGGTTAAGGCTTTTACTTCATTGGATGTCCATAGCTGCTTTGGTTTTGCCATTTCACTAGGATTCGGCTTTGTTCTTTCGTCTGGTGTTTAGGATTAGGGTTTCTTCTTTCGACTGATGTTTTTCCATCCTTTATATATGCCCTCACCAGAGAGCTATAACTCATTCCAGCCGTCTGATCAGTTATAATCCAAGGGCTTGACGTGTACCAATTGGACCATAAAATCCAATTCATTCCAACCGTTAGATCAACACTCCAATAGTATGAACCGTCAGATCAACACTCCAATAGTATGAAACAGATCAAACAAAAAAACAACTGCTTCCAAGGCAGCTACGGATCAACCGTGATGAATTTCTTTTCTTATAACAATTTTAACTGTATTAGTCTAACATACATAATAAATGTAATGGATCAATAACAATCCAAGGGCTTGACATGTAATGGATCAAAACAACCACATTCAAGGGTCGACATTGATCATTTTTGGATCCTAAAATCCGGACTCAATCCAGATCGCTAAATCACTACAATAGAAATTGATCAAATGAAAAAATCACCTCTTCCAAGGCAGCTACGAATCACCATCATATCCTCAAATCCATTAACCATCTTTTCCCTTTTTTCCACCCAACAACCGTCTCAAATTGCTCTTGTTCTGACAATTTTAGTTGTTTCTGTCGAACATACAAAAGAAATGTGTGCCAGCTTTAGAAACAATTCATCTGAGTGAATTATAGGTACTCAACTATTACTGATTAGTGCTTCCGAATGTATAAGATATATTTTAATTAAATACAGATACTACATCCCTTTTTTGCACAATAAATTCAATTTAGAAAGCTACCCTATCACATTGTTTAGTGTGCAATTATATTTCCTATTTCACCAAACTCTTTACTTATTTTGTATTATATTATCAATTACAACAATAACAAGAATAAAATTTTAAGCTTTCACAGGCCTATCTATCCAAATCCATCCCAATCAACAAACCAGACAGTATATGTTATAATTTCCCCATGTTTCATTATTAACATACTTAACTACTTGGTGAACGCATATGGTAGCGTCGCTTAAATATCTTGATTGTTAACCACTTAAATACAAATGAGTTATACGATATCATCATCTAGTACAGAATTCATTCAAAGTGGCATCAAGTGATTTATGTCCGACAGCTCTTAGAGCAGAATTTCAAATAGCAGTGAAATAAAAATATTCTCTGTTGAACGAAACTTGTACAAGTAAAAATCACAAGTCTACCTGTAACTGTAAGATAAAGACATAAGACAAGTAGCTATACGTCAAGTTTTGGCGGTGGCTAAAAGAGTAATTTGCGAGCTTAGATTTAGAATTTGGCCAACACTCTTCACCTCGCTTTAATTCAAAACGCTTACGAATCACAAAGATCATATAGAATCAGGTGAAATAATAATAATAATAATATCTTGAATAAAAGATCCAAAAACAACAGCAGTGCATCAGAATAATATCAATCATAATTATATATTATTGCAGGCAGTTCTCATATAGAATGATAGCAATTGTAATAATTATCTTCTTCTTATGGTTTGATTGGCTAGGGTTTTGAGTTTGAGATATCATCGTTGGTTGATTCTCCGTCAATATTAAAGGAAACGGTTACTAGTACAAATAGAATAAATATATATACACACCTGCTTGAAGATCACTTGTTCCTTTGCCGCCGAGTTTGATTATTATTTGATGGTGGTGAATCATTTTGGCTCTCTTCTCTCGTCGGACTCCTTCACAATCTTCACCAAACCGGACCCGACATCAAACACTTACTTTACTCCGTTATCAACAAATAGCCACGTCATATTTTTTACTTTTACGCTATGAAATTGGCTTTTATTGGTTCCAACTATTGTCTTTTGGTCATTGACGATTCCAACTAACGAATTGGTTACTGATAGTCCCAACTTTTAATGTATTTGTTTCTAACGGTCCGCGACTAACAGAATCCTAATGTCGTTCGTTTCAGGTCACCGGAAAAACGTTTTTGGCCGGGAAAGTCGACTTTTTGCCGGAAAACATCACCTGAACACCACCACCACTAATTGACTCACCGCCAACCAACCACCATCACTTAAGCACCATCAACTGATTTTGACGATGATTCTAGTGTTCTGGCGACCTCAATAATTGGGGTTTTTACTATAAAAAGATTCCTAAAGGTACGTTACAAAGTTACCATGATGTTTGGGGAAAAAATGTTGAGTTTTTGGGAAAAAAAATGTGTGTTTTCCGGCCAAAAACGTTTTTTCCGGCAACCTGAAACTAACGACGTTAGAATTTTGTTAGTCGCCGACTGTTAGGAACAAATACGTTAAAATTTGGGACCGCCAGCAGCCAATTCGTTAGTTGGGACCGACAATGACCAAAAGACGATAGCTGAGACCAATAAAAACCAATTTTCCTTTCATAAAAAAAACACAAACTTTTTTTCACAACAACAAACTTTCACGAGTCACCACATCATCACATTTTCCTACATTAATTTTATATTTAATCAAATAACGTTTATAACAAATTTAATTTTTATATTTTGTATACATTTATATATACGAATATGTATTTAAAAATAAATACAATAGAAAACTATAAATAAAGTATTAAAAAAACATAGAAATAAAGCATACATCAACTTAAAATTAAATAGTAAATAGAATACAAGCGGATCCATGTTCGAGCGGTCCATCATTAGAATATTACTTTCTTGATTAAACACATTTCATCCATTTACTAATGAAATTCATCTAAAGATGTGGCATTTTTCATTAAAAGAATATTGCATTGTCGACAATCAGTTAGTTTTACACTATGCATCTCACTCTTGTTGGGTGTGTTAATTTATAGAATTTATTATATTATTTAATAATTTTAAACAAAAAAAATACAAATGACTAGTGTAATTTTAAATAAAAAATAACTCATTATTATCTGTTTACTTTATAAAACCGGTTGAAAAGGTAAGATACTATTTTAAAAAAAAGGAATGAATGTGGGATTGGGCTCACTACTCTTGCTTGCTTGCTACAAGTTTGCAGGTACATACTCATCACACAAAAATTGTCTCTCCACACTGGTGGAGTCTACCTCCAACTTGTCTGCCCAGTGTCTTTCAGACCTTGGAAGACGATATGAATGCTCTAATAGTTAGTATAATAAAAAAGATATCCTACAAAGTAAAAATGTAATAAAGATAGTCTGACGGATGATTATATCTTCATCATTTCTTCTACTTATTCTTTTTTTCCTCTTCCTTTCTGACTATACTCTCTCTCTCTCTCTTGCTAAAATCGTGAATTGAAAAACATAAATCACAAAAGAATAACATCTCCAGCAACGGTTCAACCAGCGGGTCATATGGGCATTCGTTTCTGATCCGACCGGTCGATCTGATCCAGGTTTAAAAACATTGGTTGCTCATATCATTTAATCACTTAACCTAGAAAACAAAAAAACAAAAGTTACCGTATTTAAAATAACAGTTTTGTTATATATGTGATTGAAGTTCACTTGGAAAATTAGTACTATTAACACTTCTTTTTTATGTAATTTCATATTTGTTTGTCTTCTTCTACTTCATTGTAAACATTATTTTTTCTTTATTTTATTTAATAGTTTAATGTTTGTTTGCCTTCTATCTCGATGTAAACGCTACTCTTAAATGAATGCATGACATTGTGTTTCGATCTAAACACTACTCTTTAATCTTTAATGAGCTAAATGAACACAAAGCATTCACTTCTTGCTATCATCTCCTCGTCTATTTCTTGGAGCGGGTGCAGGAGACGGTCCACAGTGACTTGCAGAGCTCGAGGAACCAATGATTGATATTTAGTAGAATATGATTTGCGATTCAAAAGGGGGATAACAGCGCAGCTTGTTGCTCACTTACCCGTTATCTAGATGTAGCTTGGTTTTTGTTTATACGTGAATAAAAAAGAGGTGTTTAAAAAAAAAACAGGAAGCAAGTAAGAGTATAAGAGTGTTGATATTTTTTATATCAAACTTGATATGAAAAACAGTTCACAGATAAAAGTAATACAAATACTTCATGAGCACCACTTCTATTCCCACAACCACAATAACCATCTCAAACAGTCAAAACTCACCACATAACTACTGTAACCAAAACAAAGAAATTAAATACTAAACAGAGACTATAATTTACATCAGTTATAAAAAGAAAAGAAAAACCATAACTTCAAAATACACATATTCAAGTAACCAACTGTACCATTCTACCCTAAACCAAACAAAAAGATTAAAGTTGAACCCAAAACTGAGGCAGCTGGCATTTTATTACTACAAGATTCTGCATAGTCAAGAATTAACAACCAACCTGCAAATAGAAGAAAAAAGGTTCACTATTTACATCATTAGTGTGTGTATTGTATAATAAAAAGGTTTGAGTTTACACCTCTAAAAGTCAATAACCACCAACATATTGGCCAGACGCGCCCCCGTATCTTCCCGGTCCCACATTCCCACCACCATAGCCTGTAGAAACATTGGAACGGTTTCCACCTGCAGAAGCCATACTGTTAAACCGCCCACCCGAACTATCTACAGCACTTGGACAGTTCATAGAGCTATGGCCCACACCACCACAGCTGTTGCAAGTAACACCATGTCCATAACCACCATATTGATTCCTGTACTGACCCGTTTGACTTATTGGTAAACGGGCTTGTTGACCAACAACACTCCCCATGAAACTGTTCGAAGGCACTGTTGCACCAACAGGGATTTCAATCTTTGGATTCTCCTTTTTAAGCAAATCTAGAAGAAAGCTGGTGTCTGATGAAAATTTTATCTTTTCAACGTTGACCACGGTTGACTTCACACACTGCTCATCATTGTAGGTCTCTACTTTCACCTTTAACTTGAAATTATACTTATTACGAAGAGCATTCCTTAAAATTTCCATAAATCTGTCTTCGTCTTGCTCTTCATTTCTTATGCAATGCAACTCTTTAGCAGAGATTCCAATTATCTCCTCACCAGCTTCTTGAAATGCGGTTGCCCATGTTATACCAGTGTGGTCTTCTAACTGCATTTGAAGAATATATCTGTAATCACATTGGTCGACAGCCAGATCACACCTGTCACACTGCCACTTGTCATCACTGTTTTGTGTAACCTTTTTACTGCATTTTCTGTCACCCAACATGATTGGGCACGCTGTGTAACAAAAGGGTTCAGGTTTTATATAAGATAGAGTTGCACTGACGGTGATCCAATCTGGCTTCTCATTGGTCCCGAGTTTTTCATCTTTGATTTGGGAAATAGTTTTCCTTACATCAGTTCGAGCTATATTATCACTGGATAGAGAAATAGACGGTGTGTTTTTTCCAACATTGTCATACCATGTTTTGAGTTCACGGCCCTCGGGGAAATCAGGCTCTATGAACAGCTGGCTTGTAGATATTGTTCCTACGTTTTTACCATTGAACTCACCAACACGAGCAGCCTTTATAGCCAAAACAGGGAATGTTCCAGAATCACACATGTTTTGAAGTGTCTGGCCTTCTTTGTTACAAAAGTTACCCCATAAAGTTACCTCAACACTTCTTCCAGACGTGTCCTTCAAACATAGGGTTTGCTTGAGAGTCTCGGTATTGTTTTTTTTCATTATGGACGATGAAGGTTTAATACTATAAACCACACCGATGATGTCTATAATAGTATTGTTACCCAAGTTTTCAATTTCAGCAATTGGACGGAAATGAAACTGTTGTTGTGGAATTGATCTGTCATCTTCTAAACAAGGCTGTATTGTTGATGAATAATCCAGTGTAATTTCTTGTTCGTTATTCAGATGGTTATAAGCTTTTTGAGCAGGTTTAATGTTACCTTTTGAAATGAAATAAACTTTACCAACTTCAATTTGGTTATAAAACTGGTCAGCTACAGCGTTGAAGCATGTTGTTCTTATTTCATCACCATCAGCGTCAAGAAGGTCAAAAGAAAAAACTTTACCATCTCCTTTAACATTATTATAATGTCTAAGTTCTCCTTTTGCAGTCACACGGGCTTTTATGGTCCACATACCTTGATATGGGTTCAAACCAGCAATCGGGATAATCCTAGGTGGTGCCTCGTTTTTTGCAGTGGGTCCCCTGTTTGTATACATTGGAGGAGGTTGATTATATGTGTGTTGAACTGGACGCATGTAACCGTTTACAGGTGGGCGTGAAACACCATAATTAGGGGAATTCACACCATAATTAGGAGGGTAATTTGGGGAATTCACGCCACGATTAGGAGGGTAACTTGGGGGATTCACATCAAAATTAGGTCGTTGAACAGAGCCCGTGAAGTTGTTGTGGGGACTATGCATGGATGTTGGTGGCCGATTGACGGACTGCATAGGTGCTGCAGGCCTTAATGTAGAAGGCTCACCGCCAGGAGAAGATGAGTATGGTTTTGCATCACCAATAACATCACAGAATCGCCGGATCACATCAACATTAAGAACTATAATAATCCTGCAAAAAGTAATTAAAGAGGTGTCAAGTTGAACAGACATGTGTGCATCACCAATAGCTATATGTTCTGATTTCTAAGTACGTTGACAGTAAAATTAACAGACATGTCGTCAAAATTATTTACTACAGCAAGTCAACAATATTCTGTTGCAATTTCATATACTTAATTCACATTTCAAAGTCATAGTCCTGACTCTCAATTAAATTATACAACTGGCCCTTTTGCAGTATTGCAAAACTCGCTAGGCGCTAGTTTGCGGGTGGGGGTACCAACTAGTGACTAATTGGATTGAAATTTTTATGTAATTTTCAGTTTTTTTATATATACACATTTTTATATGTAGAATTCTGAGAGTATACAGCTTTTAACCCCTCCTCACCCATTCAGGACAGAAATCACCAAAAATAACAGGAATTAGAGCCGATTACGTCCGGTTTTGACCTACTTTGACCAATTAGCGATTTTTACTTAACAATTAGCCAAAATTGAATTGCCAGCAGGGTCGGCCTTAGAGTAACCAGCCGAGGCCAGTAATTTTCTGGGTCAAAAATTTCTTTTTATATACATTTTTACTTTTCTTTTTTTAACAAAAATAGTAAGATCTTAATCATCTTAAATATATTGATCATAAATATATTGAGCCCAAACCTTATTTTATCCGTAAATTTGTAATCCATTGAGCCCAAACTAAATTTTCAAAAAAAAATCAAATAACTTGTTTTAGCCTAAGGTAGGGCTGTTCAAACCGCTCAACACTCGCTCAAAAAATGCTCGTTCAATTTTGGCTCGGTTTAAAAATGAGCTATTCGGTTCGGTTTGAAAGCAAGCCAAGCACGAGCAAAACCTCGCTCAGTTCGGTTCAGTTTGAAAGCAAGCCAAGCATGAGCAAAGCCTCGCTCGGTTCGTTTTGCTCGAATTATTTTTATATATATTCTTATGTATGTATATATAAAAAAACTATGTTTTTAAGTTTTTAAAATTTCTCTCTTTTGTATTGACTTCAAAATTCAAATTTAAATCATAGCGTCTCGTTTTATATATGTTTTCTTGTTAGCTTTGAGTTCTAGACATTTTAGAGTAGGAAGTTTAAACATTTTAGAGTTGAAAGTCTTGAATTAATGATATTTTGGAGTTTAAGAAATTAAAAATCGAAAACTTGTACGAAATCAAGCAAAACCAAGCCGCTCGGTTTCAAACCAAACCAAGTTCACACATAAAAATATCACTGGTTTATTCAAATTCAATCCGCTCGGTTCGGCTTGCTTTCAAACCAAACCAAGTATGAGCAAGCATGTGTTCGATTCGGCTCGGTTCATGAACAACGCTAGCCCTCCTTTTAATTGACATTTAAATCATTAGGGCCGGCCCAGGTTGCCGGGACTCCGATTTGCAACTAGTCGGCGATTTTTGCAGCATTGGCTTCTTGTTTCGTAATTAATAAATGAAATCCCTTTCTATGCAGTCGATATCACCGATATATCAGTGCTATATCGGTTAGCGGTCCTCTGGCGATATATAAATCAAAATATTGGTTCAAAATATCAGTACCGATAATATCAATGATATTGACCGATATTCTGCCGATATTGGACTAATATTTGACCGATATATCACCGATATTCCTGATATTAGTGTTTTAAGTCTTAATTATCAACTTTTAGTGTTCAATGTTAGTGTTTTAAGTCTTACTCAGTTCTTACTTGCTACGATTGTTAGTGTTTTGCAATTTGCAAAAGGTTAATTTGTTATTGGTAGGAGACTATACTCAATTATCAGTGTTAAAGTGCTATATATATATATGAATTTTTCATGATATTAAAATTACCGATATCTCACTGCGATAACCGATATCTCAGTATCGGTGATATCCGATATTTTTCCGCATTAACTGCTTAGATCCCTTTTAGTGGCCTATAAATACTGATTTCTTCTAAAAATAAATAAAAGATGCATTTACCAATGTGCCCTATTATAAAACTAGGGGTGTGCGTGGTGCAGTGCGGTTTTAAGCTAAAACCAAACCAAAAACCAAAACTTCGGTTTTTGATTTTCAAGAGCGTTCGGTTTCGGTTTTTTGGGTTTTGGTTTTCGTTTTGGTTTCGGTTTTTTCTATTTGACCTTGAAAATTTTAGGCCGAAAAGAAAAAGTTGGGGAAAAATAATGAATATAAGTATAAATAATTTTGTTAATTGTTATGTTAAGTAACTGATAATTATACATTTGGTCAAAAATTCGAGTTACATATTTATTAAATTCTAATTAATTATTTAAAATAAAAAAATAAATACATAAAAAATTATAAATCGGTGTGGTTCGGTTTTTTCAGTTTTTATTTCATTCAAAACCAAAATCGAACGGTAAGTTTGGTTTTCATGAAAAGATAAAACCAAATCATCGGTTTTTATTTCGGATAGGTTTTTTTCCTTTTCTTGCACACCACACCCCAATTACTGATCGCCAGAGCTCCGATTCGCAACTAGTCGGAGATTTTTGCAGCATTGGCTTCTTGTTTCGTAATTAATAAATGAAATCCTTTTTAGTGGTCTATAAACACTGATTTCTTCTTAAAAAAAAATTCATTTACCAATTTGCCCTAATATAAAACTAGCATAATAATAATAATAATAAAAGAAAACTTACACGCGACCTGAGATGAAATTGACGCTAAAGTCATTCAATTGAACAACAGAACCGTTCTGTAAGTGTTGAGATGTGACCAAATGATTGAGATGAGTACCAAGCATCGCATTCTGAAAGAACAAGCCGTCGGATAAACTAACACGGTACCTCTCACTTTGCTGCTGCTTTTGTGCATTCCGTACATTCAACACCTGAACCACCGGTTTACCGTACGCTTCTACCCATTTATCGTTAGATATCAACGCTATTGCACCTTCCGTTAATTTCACCGTCATGATTTTGCGGTTTCTGAAACCCTAGAAAGAGAAACAGAGGGAAAGACTAGTTTTGTTTTCTTTTTGTGAGCGCCAACTTATTATTATTATTATTATTCGGAAGGATGTTACACTTACCGTACTTGTGATATTAAAGTTTGTAAAAAATGACCCTTGTGAAAGTGACACGTGTAGTAGGAGAGAGCGTGTTACCGAAGTCTAGGCCTGTAAACGAACTGAACGTTCGGTGAACTGTTCGTGAACCGTTCGGCGGGAAGTTCGTTTATGTTCGTTTATTTAATAAACGAATGAACATGAACAAAGAATTGTGTTCGTTTAATTAAACGAACGAACATGAACACATGTTTCGTTCGTTCATTTATGTTCGTGAACGTTCGTTTAAGTGTTCGTTTATATTCGTTTATTATTAATATTTGAATTTTATAAGTTATATTAAACTTGGAATTCACTGACGTTCCAAACTTCAAACTCTACACAACCCTTAAAGAAAAAAAAAGAATAATAACCATTAAATAACCCTAAATAATAGGTTAATCTCATTTTCTCGCACAAGTAAACCTAGCGCCGCTCATGTCATCTCTTATTCTCCAGATCTCCACCATCGGCACTCATCTCTGATTCTCCAGATCGCCACCATCGCCACCATCTCCGGCTCTGATCTCCATATCCGGCTCTGCTCTCGCAACCCTTTCACTGTAAAGTAAGTTTTCTACATGTATCTCACAATTTTTTTTAAAGATTTGGATATGTAGCCTTTATAATATGTAGGATTCATATTAAGAAACATATTAAGAAAAGCATATTAAGAAACATATTAAGAATACTCTTTCATAGTAAATATATTTTAAGGATTCATATTAAGAAAATCATATTAAGGATTCATATTAAGAAACATATTAACTTAATATGTTTCTTAATAATAGCTATAGCTGTAGCTAATATTATTAAGAATATCCTTTCATCTCTGTTTATTTACCAATTCTGTTTGTTTAGTACATGAGTGTTTATATTAGTTGTAATTAGCCATTGAATACAATATAGTTTTGTATATAAAAAACTATCTGAATTTGTAAGTTTTCTTTTTTGTTTTAGGATATCAATCGAGACTTGAGTGATGTCTAAACCTGGTTCGAATGATACAGAATTTCAAGCAAGTGCGGATACTCCAATGTCGGAAAAGGAGCCTAGTAGCGATGATGTTATAATAGTTAATGATGAAGAAGTGAATGTGAATGAAACTGAAGAAAATAATGTGGTAGAAGAGGAAGAAAATAATGATAAAGATGAAGTGCATCACACTAAACGGAAAAGAAAGTTGACATCACGTGCTTGGGATCATTTTCGTAAAATAACAGATGCTGATGGAACTAAACTCGTTATATGTTTGCATTGTAATGAGAAAATAAAGGAGCCTAAGGATAGTTCCACCACACCATTAATTAGGCACATGGATAATTATTGCCCGAAATTTAAAGCTGCTGCTGCTAAAGACAACTAAAGTTAAATGTATCTTCTGGAAATGCATCGGGTTCTTCATCAATGGTCCAAAACTGGAAGTTTAGCAATGCTAAGATACGGGAGATAGCATCTCATATGAATTATGGTGCATGAACTACCGTTTAATTTTGTCGAGTATGAGTTGTTTAACGTGTTGATGAAGGAAGCTAATCCATAATTTGAAAAGATCTCACGTGCAGCAGCTCGACAAGATTGTATTTCTAGTTACGATCTTGGAAAGAAAAGAATTCAAAAAATGTTGAAAAATGTCAAGCGTGTGAGTATCACAACTGACATGTGGACATCTCTTCAAAATATACATTACATGGTAGTTACATGCCAATTTGTAGACTCGGATTTTGATCTTCACAAACACATATTGAGTTTTGTAGATGTGCCTCCGCCATATACCGGAGTAAATATCTATGATTGCTTATATAAGTGTTTAAAAGATTGGAATATTGAGATGAAGGTGACTACGTTGACTGTTGACAATGCTAAGACTAATGATGTGGTAGCTCGAATGTTGTTAGAAAATTTAAATCTTCAAAAGAAACTTCATCTCGATGGAAAATTATTCCATGTTCGTTGTTGTGCGCACATTATCAACTTGTTAGTTCAAGACGGTTTAACGGAAATTCAACATATAATTCACAAAGTTCGTGAGAGCGTGAAACATGTGGGTGCCTCTCCGGGATGATTGCATCTCTTTACTGAGCTCACCAGACAGTTACAGCTGAAAAATAAGCATCTTATCTTGGATGTTACTACTCGGTGGAATGCAACTTATGCTATGTTATCTACGACCTTGGAATTTAAAAAAGTTTTTGTTGTATGCCGAACGAGAAAGTATATACAAGACATTGCCAAGTAGTGATGACTGGGATAAAGTCGACAATGTATGCTCGTTCCTTTCACTCTTCAACGAGGCTACCAAAATAATTTCAGGTAAGCGTTCTCCACCAATATTGAATAAGCCAATATGTTGCTTGTATTTTATTCATATATGTTTTTATTTATTCAAAAATTAAGCTAACTAATCAGGCTACCAAAATAATTTCTTGCACTTTGTTCATATATGTTTGTATTTTATTCAAAATTAAGGTAACTGATCACTGATCAGATCTAACACAAAGTCCTTTTCAAATATGTAATATCATATATGTAATATTTGGCTAACTGATCAGATCTAACACAAAGTCCTTTTCAAATATGTAATATCATATATGCCCTTTTTAAATCTAATACATTAAGAATTTTATTAAAACACATGTAGTTTATTCATAATGTAATATTTGGCCATCATTTTCACGAGTTCTTTTAATTAAAACACATGTAGTTCATTTTTTTAACTATTTTTTAATCTTGTAGGTTCCGAGTATCCAACTTCTAATCTATTTCTTAGTGAGTTATATGTTATAAAGGAAGCATTGGATAAAGTAGTTTTAAACAAGGATGATTGCATGAATTCAAAGGCCCTTAAGATGAAAGGAAAATTTGATAAGTATTGGGGTTCTTCTAATCTGTTGATTTCTTTTGGTGCTATATTGGACCCTAGGTATAGAAATGGTGTTAATCAATTTTTCTTTCAAGATAATATATTCTGAAGATTTATGGGAAGTAGAAGCTCAAATTGTTCATGATGCTTTAGAGGATTTGTTTGAAGAATATGTTGAGGCGCATAAAGAATCCAATACTGTTCAATTCAACAGTGGAAGCGGGATCAAAGCTGGTACTTCTAACAGCTCTAGCTTCACCACCTCTCGATTTAGTATGAACACAGGTAGCGGTAAGTTCGCCCAACATGTCAGAAGTGTTAATACCGTTGAACGCGTGAAGTCAGAGTTAGCCACTTATTTAGATGAAGGAATATTGTGTGAGGTTGATACAAAGTTTGATGCATTGAAATGGTGGAAGGAAAATAGACATAAGTATAGAATTTTGTCTAAAATGGCGGCTGATATCTTATCTGTTCCGATAACAACTGTTGCTTCCGAATCAGCTTTCAGCGCCGGTGGGAGGGTTATTGACCCACATCGTTCATGTTTAGGAACGGAGATGGTAGACACGCTTGTTTGTGGAGCTGATTGGTATCGTCATTATTATGGATTACATAAAAAGAAAACCAAGGTGATTTTCTTATTCTTTCAACTATAATATCATTATTATTCTACTACTAAATTTTTTTTTCATTGTAAACCGTAGGAAAATGGCGATATTGCATACATCATGCTTGAATGAAAATACGGTGAAGTATTTTTATTATTGTGTTATTGGTTTCGCAAATATAAAATGTAATTAGAACCACTAATAGCATCTATTTCGTATCTCTCTCTTTTATTATAGGTTTAACATGGATGGAAGACTTTGGAAAACACGTCTTGGATGAAACAAGGATGAACGATTGATTTTTTTGTTGCAATCATGCTGAACTTTTTGATAGTTTCTTGAAGGATCATTTTCATGTACTTGTAAACAACTAACTATTTTTATGTTATATTTGGATGAATTATGCAGTTCATGGCTGTGCATTTATGTTTGTTTATTGTTCATATATGTTCGTTTAATGTCCATTTAGTGTTCATATATGTTCGTTTAGTGTTCATTTAGTGTTCATATATGTTCGTTTAGTGTTCATATATGTTCGTTTAAGTGTTCATTTATGTTCGTTCATGTGTTCGTTTATGTTCACGAACTGTTCGTTGAGTTTTTAAATGATCGAACACGAATATGACCACTTTTTTAACAAACGAACACGAACATTTATTTCATGTTCGTTTAGGTGTTCGAGTTCGAGTTCGTCTAAAGTTAAACGAACGAACACGAACAAGCCCATGTTCATGTTCGATCGGATCGTTTACTGGCCTACCGAAGTCTCCATAACTTAGCTACTTTACAGTCAACCGGATCTGGCCAGTTGGTGAATACGAAAATCTCCAAAAATTTTATTATTTATAGACAATATTTGATGCCTTAATTGGTAACATTATCGATTTGTCAAAGATTGATATTTGAAGGTGAGAGTTTGTCTACATTTTTAACTTTTAAGCAGTGTTGTTGAAATCAGAACGAACCGGCTGGTCCAACCGGTCTGATTAGGATTTGGTCCATCAACCGGTGCGGTTCTATATAGTTTGCTCGGCTTCCAAGGAAAGCCGGTCGGACCGGAAAACCGGTCAATGTAAAAAAATATTTTTTTTGAAAAATCATTTTTCTAGCCCGACCCGTCATTTTTTGACCAAAGTTGTTCACCGGTCCGACCGGGTGAACCGGTGGGCCGTCCTGTTCGGTGTCTGGTCTGGTTATGAATACATTGCTTTTAAAAGCATTCAAAGTCAGTCATTCATTTCTATCTCTATAAGACAGTGTGTAATGAGGCTTGGAATTGGGCGAAGAGGGGCGATCCCACCGGCGATATGTGGGCGAAAAGGGGCGGGGGGCGGGGTTCTTTTGTCACCGGTGGGGTTAAATAATATTATTATTATAATAATTTGACCGTTGTAACGGTCAAAAATAAAAAAAAATTAATTAAAACAATATATATATATATATATATCTATATATATATATATATATATATAAACATGCACCTTCTTCTCCATTTCATACACAATTCATACCCAAATTCTTCAAAAAATCTAGCCAAATGAATCCTACAAACAACCCGAACCAACGGACACTCGTGGAACTCGCCGCTACCATGAGAGAAATCATCAAAAAACATAAAAAGTCTGTCGACGAACTCAACGATGCCATGAGAGAAACCAACAAACAACACGAAAAGATTGCTCAAATATTGGAATTGCGGGAAATGAGTGAAGAATTCGAATCCCTCAAAGCGGCCGGGTTACACGAAGAGGCCGCATTATTGCAACGACAACGAATTGAAAAAACGCGCGAATATTATGGATATTAGTGTTTTATTTAGTTATGTTTTTTAATATTTTTAGTTATGTATTTTTTTTAGTTATGTTTTTTTTTTGTATTTCTTTTTAATTTTAATGCATTTTTATTTAATTATTTAAATAAATTGGTTTTTATTTGTTTAGTTTAGTTATAAAAAGAAAATTAAAAAAAAAAGATACTATGGGCCCAACTTGTAGCCCCTACACCATTACACCCCAAAAAACAAATTCGTCCATTTTGCTGACTGGGCGCCACGTGTCACAATTCACCCCCATTTGTAGCTCATCCACTACACATATCCTAATTACACTAAAAACATTATATTTCTCTCTCATGTTTAGTTAGATAATATTTTTTATATCTTTTTTATTTCAGTTTTATTTCCTCTATTCACAACCAATTTCAACAAATATTAAAAAATAAATAGAGCCAAAAAAGTTTCCCCAAATTTACAAAAACAATCACCACGTTTTCTCTGTTCACCCCATAATTTGCACTCATAACCACTCAAAATCTCATCCTATAATTTGCAAAATCTCCTCACATAATTTTAAAGGATTGACTAAGAATGCTCTAATACTATTGATTTAACTTAGACTATAATTCCATAATATAACCTGCTCTTTTTATCAGTATTTTTTAGTAGCATAACTAGAACACCGGTCTGTAGTATCAACTTATGGTTTGACAAACTTGAGATGTAAGTCCGTTTAGAACAGTAGGTGAGTATAAAGTTCCATCAAAATTTTCATTAACATAATTTGACTTATCTGAATTTAGATACTCCTTTTTATCACCAGCAAACATTGCTAGCAAATGCTCATTAATTTTGTGAATGATTTCATTTTTAATTGCAACTTTTGCTTTAAAAAAAAAACGTTTTGATTGTTGTAAATTGTAATTTAATAAAATAGAAATATATATAAAGTCAATCGGATCATAAATAGGATCCAATAGATCATTAATAAGAAGATGTTTAGGAATTTCGATAACTGCTTCACCATCATTGAAGCGACTAACGACTTCTTCACCAGATTTGTGGTCACTTAAAGGCAAAGGTTACGAATTGAAAGAGAGGTTGAGAGGAAGATGAAGTGTAGAGGCAATGGAATTGAAGAAGGTCGGAGTTTGTAAATTTCGCATGTATAGTTGTTGGAGACTTAATGACCCATTTAATTTAACGGCGTCTCATCAGAAATAATGAATTATCATTTTGTCCTAGTATGCTTATAATAAGTAATATATATATATATATATATATATATATATATATATATATATATTATCATTATATACAATTAAACATTATAATGAGTTGTATTTGAAAAGATAAAACTTATAATGAAAATATAGTAAACAATCCTCCTTTTATTATGAAAATAAGGTAACCAAATTTATATATTAACTAGGAATTTACCAGGCGCAATGCACGTCGGTAAAATCCAGGTGGTGATAAAACTCAATCGTTGTCGGTATCAAGCGTTGAGATGATAAGTCCACATGAATCCAGTTGATTTCTTACGATACCAGAACTAAAACAAAAATGATAGTTGGTCGGTTTTCGTTATGGTGGTACTGGAACTAAAACAAATGACACTGATTTTACACAAATTTGGTTTCTTTCTCGTTCGTTACGGTACTGGAATTAAAACAAAATAAAAAAGAAAATTAGCATCCAGTCATTTTTCGATATATTTGTTATGGTACCGGAACTAAAAAAAACAAATGGCATAAAAACCCTAACATTGTCAGTCCCGGACGTTGATGCAGTGAGTTTACACAAATTCAGTCTGTTTCCGTTACGTAAACAAAAATTGACGTTAGGTCGGTTCTCTTTACGTTCGCTATGCTACTAATACTAAAAAGGAAACTCAAACAGGTATGAACAAGTTTGGTGCCGCCATTTAGTTAGCGGCACCAAACTTCTTTTATATATATATATATATAATAATTAGCAGCTTTGGCGTACATAATTAGTTGTAAAATGTGAATCAAATGTAGTTTCATTTAGTTTATGCAGTTTTGTGTAGTACCACATCATGCTTAGCTTTTTGTATCATGCTGATATACGTGGTTTATATATGAGATACATGATACATGTCTTCAGCATATCCACATATACGACATACATGCTTCTTTTCTTCTTTTCTCACCATTGCCATCTCGATATCTTGCCAAATTTAAAACAAATTGCATATGCTAAACTAATATCAACTAATTAATAATTATTAAATTACAAAAGAAGTTACATGATGTTGAAAAATTAATTACTTAATTAATAATTAATAACTAATTGCCGTTCAAAAAAACCTTAATTAATAATTAGGAAATAATTATTAGTATTAATTTACTAATTAATTAAATTAGGAAATAAGGTAAACAAAATTAAAATAAATTGCAATCAGGATATTAAGAGAGATTAATTAGAGTTATTTTAAATTAAATTGGGAAATTAGTTTCATTTGATATAATTGAAAGCTATTCAAGTCAATATAATCACTTATTTTAAATGATTATAAATAATCAAAATTAAATTAAAATTATATAAAAAGGAGATAATAATATTATAATATTTATTTGTTAGAAAATATTAGTATTTTGTTAGTTATTAATTAGTAAGTGTGCAATTTTGTGATGTGTATCATTCACTACATCAATTGTAAAATGACTTTTATAACTTAATCAAAGGACAGTTGAAGGAAATGTTGTAAATTATGAAGGTTTTGCCAAATGTTGGATAACTAAACCAAAAGGATGTGTATTTGAACAGTGATTACTAAAAGGATGTGTGAGATTTAAAACCAATATATAGTAACAAAAGGTATTCTGACATAGCTTTAATCTATACTTGACCATCGTATATAGACAAACTAGTTTGATCCTTCCGTGTTATGAGAGTTCATTCAAATTTTTGTTTTATTTGTTTTGCTATTTTATGATGATTTATTTTATTTTTTAACGTAGTTTAGTTTTAATTGAATACATATATATTAGTTTGTTATTATATTTTTTAGCGTTTGAGTTTTTTCAATTGAGATGTGTAAGTTTTTTAGATTTTTAATGAACAAACATAAACGAACATGAGCATATTGATTTTTTTAAATGAACAAACATGAACACAAATATTTGTTTAATGAAAAAGGGGATGTTATTGTAGTTGACAATGGTGGGTAGTATCGAAAGTTAACCGACGATGGAGATGATAGACCAACAACAGAGAACATGTAAATGAGGTAAATTAAATTAGGGTTTAATGATAATGTTTATCAATAAATGAGATTTTATAACCCATTTGAGGGCTATTATGGTTTGGTAAGAAGACCACCTCATTTGTAAAACCATTGAATTCCACCTATAATAATTAATAAAAGGTCATTTGGGGTACCGAGTCACACTGTTTGGTAAGACCCATAACCCGTGTAAATTATTCTTTGATAATTAAGGGGTTATTTCACAAATAAATGAGATGTTATAACTCATTTAAAGACTATCCGAGTTTGGTAAGACCCATACCTGTGAATGCGGGTCAAATGCATGAGAAACCTCCATTTATAAATCAAGCAATCTGGTGGCTCTAGAGAATGGGGGAACAACCTGAGAGCGACAAGTAATATTTCATAGGTGGCTCTAGAATGGGGGAACAACCTGAGAGCGACAAGCAATCTGGTGGCTCTAGGTATGAGTTTGGTAAGACCCATACCTGTGAATGCGGGTCAAATGCATGAGAAACCTCCATTTATAAATCAAGCAATCTGGTGGCTCTAGAGAATGGGGGAACAACCTGAGAGCGACAAGTAATATTTCATGGTAGGCAATTATATAGATAGTTAGATATTTGCCATAGTTTAGAACTTAGAAGCGAAAAATACAGAAGCATTAAAAGTAGTTCAAAAGTTTGTCATAATTTATAAAATACTAAAAAAGATGGACAAACAATTTTTTAAAAAAATGACAAAATACTAAGATATCATTGTAACAAGACAAGGCCAAACATAACATAATATATTGTAGCAAAACACGTTTGAGATAACATTCTCACAAAATGTCCAAAATACTAACCGTTAATACTATAAAAGTTTTCGATCCTAATACTTAAAAACCATAAATCTTTATTATCCTTCAATCTTACTACACTATTAAAACAAAATAAGGTATTCACATGAACTTCAACTAGCATGTCAAGATAAACTCTCAACTCATCCGGTTTTCATCTATACAATTTCCACATATTTAACAAATTAATTTAAATTCAAATTTAAACTTTAATGAGTTGTGATCTCCCCAAAAAAAAAATTGTAGGTATAATAGTTTGCCGTTGTAATTTATTGTAAGTTTTTATAAAGTTTTTCATCATTGACGTTATTAATATTCCAAATATATTAAGGAGGACATTTTGCCCATAAATTTCGTAAAGTTTTCAACGAGTACAATTAGAGGTGGGCAAATAAACCGGTTAACCGAACTGACCCGAAAATCAAACCGAAACTGAACCGGTTTGAAACCGATTATGTAGAAACCGGTTTGGAACCGATTGAAACCAAAGATTTGGAACCGGTTTGTAGTTTTCTCCACCAAAACCAGCTAACCGAACCGAAACCGGCCAAAACCAGACAAAAACCGATCAAAACCCGAACCGAAACCGACTAAAACCCGAACCGAAACCAATCGTAACGTGGTAAGAAACCGATTTCAACCTGAACCGAAACCATTCATAAACCGGTTTTGACTTTTGTTGACCAAACCGAACCGGTTTTAAGTTTTAAACCTGTTTGTGCACTTCTAATTACAATGATCGATCATAACAAGCTTTCCTTTCACATGTTTTACTAACCGAATTTAACCCATACTTAATTTTTTTTCAAACTTATTTTATTTTCCCTTTTATATGACGATAATTATTGTAGCAATCTTTTTTTCATACCCATTAATTCTGCATTTCAATGGTTTATATATATATATATAGATAAAGGATGGAATACATAAATCCTTTATCGTACATTACGTACGCGAGTTTCATCACCATCGATTTTCAAAAAACACGCGACCGTTCTGATCCTCTGCTCCACTGCTCCATCGATTCCGTATGTCTTCACCGTCACTGTCCAATGATCGCATCTACTGTTGCGACCGTCGACGGTACCGTCGTGAACACCATCTTCCTCGTCATGGCTTTTTCATAGGTCAATTGATAAAATTGACCAATTAAAATTGAAATTGTTGAACTAATTGATCAATTAAACTTTGAAATTGGTCCAATTAATCATCAATTTGAAGTTTCAATTAATCAATTTTGAGTTTTGAGTAAATCCAGTTGCAGACGTTCCATTTTTTGTTCATATGATCGAATCAATGATCAAATTAACGGTTGATTGACGATTGTTTGATGATTATGAGATTATATGAAGTGATTTCAATGTTCAATTTCATGTTTACAAGTGTTATAATTTTTTTTTGTTAGTTTTAGAAGTTCTGAACACCCAGAACTTCTAAACTTTATCAGTTTTTAACACCCAAAACTTCTTAGAACTTCTAAACTTTACTAGTTTAAACACCCAGAACTATTTAGAACTTCTAAACTTTATCAGAACTTCAATACTTTTTTGAACACCCAGATCTTCTTTGAATGTATTAGAACGTTTAAAGATGTTCTTTTTTGGTGAACGTTTAAAGGTATTCCGTTTTGTTTCAGAACGTTTAAACATAATATTTGTACTGAACTTATAAATAACATTATTTAAAAACGTATAAATAGAACGTATAAACTTTTTATACTGAACTTTTAAAGTTTAATTGATTATGTTCTGAACGTTTAAACATAACGTATAATATGTTTAAACAGAATGTACAAACAAATCGTATAAACTTAATGTTAATACGTTCAATGTCAAAACCCAGAACTCAAAACTCAAAATTGATCGACGAAAGCTTCAAATTGATGATTAATTGGATCAATTTCAAGGTTAATTGATCAATTAGGTTCATCAACAATTTCAATTTCAATTGGAAATTGCTTAACTGTGACCAATGATCGATGGTGGTGACGGACGATGGTGGTGCTCATGACTAGGGATGAGCATGGGATGGTACCGGTACCGACCACGATTTTCCCGATCCCGAAAATTGGAAATTCTTGGTACCGGTACTGGTACCGAAATATTCGGTTCGGTACCGGTACGGTACCGTGACGGTACCGGGATAGTACCAGTACCGAGGGTAAAAAATCGGGAAATACCGATACCGTACCGATCTCAAAACTTAAAATAATGGTACCGATTCGGTACCGACGGCACCAAATCGGTACCGATTTCGGGATCGGTACCGTGGTACCGGTACCGATTTTGCTCATCCCTACTCATGACAGTAGACGACGGTCGCGATGGTGGACTTTGATGGGTATGCATTAAGTATTTTTAGGTTAATTACAATTATGCACTAAGCAGTTTTAATTTCAATTAGAATCGGTGGTGCAGGAAGTCGCGTATGTAATGTACGATAAGTGATTATTGTACGTTAACTCACCCCTATATATATTTAGGATCAAGATCATGAGAGAACTTTTTTGAAATTCAGAACTATGAGAACCATTTTGGACCACAAAAAACCCAAAAATAAAAAAAGTATAAAATAAAAAAAACACAAAAATCAAAAAGTAAAAAAACCAAAATTCTTATTTCATCATCCCGGTTTCATAAAAAAAACTCGGTTTAGCTAAATTATATACATATATGTATAATATATACATATATGTATATTCGCATGTTTTTTTGTACACGTGTGTATAATTTAAGATAAATGATATTGTACATATGTGTATATTACATAACTAAAGATTATATAAAATTATACATATGTGTATAATACGACGTTTTTTTTGTTTATTTATTTATTTTTTTTTATTTTTTTAATGAAACCGGAATGAAATATAAGAATTTTGGTTTTTTTACTTTTTTAAATTTTTTATTATTTTTTGTTTTATGATTTTTTTTAAAATATTTTTTATAAAGGTGTTTTTAGTGGTCTAAAATGGTTTTCAAAGTTCTCAATTTGCAAAGGGTTCTCTTAGGATCCTTACCCTATATATATATATATATATATATATATATATATATATATATAATTTATATAAACGAAAACATAAAAATCCTACGTGTCGTGATGCGGTCGCTCCCCATTTTTTTTGTCATCAGATTTGTTTGATTTTTAAATAGATCATTCTCATGCATTTGACCCAAATTCATGGGTATGTTTCTTACCAAACCCAAATATTCCTTAAACAGGTTATAACATCTCATTAAATTAAAAATTATTCTCATCAAATTATTGATGTGAAAATCATATAAAATAGGATATACTAAAAATTATTATATGAATTTTTTAAATAAAATATAATTTATAATTAAGAAACAATTTTATAGTAAAAAAATAAGTGGGTGTTGGATCTTACCAAACCCAGATAACTTTTAAACTGGGTTATAACATCTTAGTTATTTGTGAAACCTTTTTATCAGCAAACTCTAAGTATATTATAAATTTCATTACAATAAATAAAATTAAACCCAAACAAATATATAAATATTAAAAACGAGTAATGTAAATCAGCCCCCGTAATACGGGGGATAAATACTTGTATATATATATATATATATATATATATATCTATACTAATAAAAGAAAATAATTTTGAACACATGGCATTCTAGGGTTAATTCTCATTATCAAATTTCCTTCAAAATCACTCATCTTCTATTGATGGAAAAGAAAAAAAAATCTTAGTTCTAAGTATAATATTGGTTATAAATTCAACATACCGTATTAATTGATCAATATTTATTGATTGAATTATTAATGCCATAAATTATATTTTCTAAACATACTTAATATAAAAAAATATTAATATAATAATTACGTGTCGTAAATATATTTTCTTTAAAATTGAAATGTGTATATAAAGTGTTTAAAGAGTACATTAACACGCATTTTTTAGACATCTTCAAAAACCTATAATATATTTTTTTTACTTTTTTTTTACTAATATCAAGTCTTAAAAATCATAGACAAATTTTTCACTTTTTATATTTATTATAAGACTATTGTGATAATTGAACAACGTGTCTAAAAGGACAATATAAAAGTTGTTCAAAAAAGAAAATCTGGTGTCTTTTTGTCTATGACCAGGTATGGAATGTATAACATTTTTGTGAAAGACTTTATCTTCAAATCGAAATGCCTTATTGTTTTAAGTGTTACTTCCAATGACATTGCTTCATCATTGTATACCGATGGTAGAACAACTCATTCTTGATTTAAAATTCAAATATATTTGATTATAATAAACGACTATATTTGTAGTACATTTTTTTATAATATAAATAGGCTTAATTATCTTTTTTTATTTGTATTAATTATTTCTTGTTTATACATTAATTTATCCCGTGTAATACATGAGTTTCTAAAGCTAGTATATCTAATATGTATAAATACTCGTCCATAACCATTTGTACATATCTTTAATGAATCTTGTGTTTGTGCAAAAGATAAGGTAAATAATTGTTTTTTTATATTGAAGTTCTAGAACTTTGTTTTGTGTTTCATTCTGAAATTGATGTTTGTGGAGTCATATAATTTCCAAATGAAGCATGTATATTTCATGCTTATTTTATACACACGTATTTAAAGATATAAAAATTCTCAAATAAGCGTTTATATAAACGTTTTTCAGATTTTAGGTGTCATTTGCAAGAAATTCTTAAAATATGTATTATAAACTAGTCGTGACGATTAGTTTATGATTACACACGAGTAGTTTGTAGAGCCAATTAAAATTTGCCGCGTGTTCTTAAACTAACCGTAAAGACCAGTTTCACTAATCATCTACTCGTGACGATTAAATAAGTTTCAAGCCTCGTAAGCAACACCCACGAGGAAATAAGAAGTCCTTTAGTCGCGGCGAGTAGATTTTAAAACTTTTTGAGACACGAGTATTTTATCAAACTAACCACGACGAGGTGTATGTTTACCAAAAACATTGAACTGGTTAGTTTTATAAAATACTAACTGGAATGGTTAGTTTGAAAGGTCAACTAGTCGTTACGAGTAAATCTTGGTCAACGACTAGTTTATATTTTCGATACGAGTATTTTATTAGTAATTAACTCGTCATGATTAGTTTACCTGGTTTACATTACCAATACAAATAGTTTATTAGTAGGTAACTTGTCGTGACTAGTTTACCTTGTTTACATTCCCAATACTTAATTAGTAATTAAATCATCGTGGTTAGGTTACCTGGTTTACATTAACACTACGAGTAGTTTATTAGTAGTTAACTTGTCGAGACTAGTTTACCTTTTTTACATTCTTAATACGAGTAATTAATTAGTAATTAACTCGTCGTAGTTAGTTTACTTGATTAACATTACCAACATAGTCACTCAATGGTTAATACCAAGTGTAATTATCATGTAATTTAGAGAAGTCAACTTTGTTTCCAAAGATTAAATAAATGTAATAATTTAAAATTTTATTAGTAATTAAATTACTAGTTTAATTTTAAGAACTTTTTTTATACTATTTTATTTGTAAATATAATATATACCATTTACTAGACTGAAAAAATTAAAAAAATGATACAACTTTCAAAATAAATTTAACATAACCAATAATCGTAGATATAGAATTCAATCGCATGTAACAAAATATAAAAATAATGGATCACAAAAAATAAAGACATTACATAATACTAAAAAAAATACATTAAAATAAGGGATTAAATACTCCCTCCGTCCCATTTTAAGTGTCATAATTTGATTTTTCAAGTCTTTTGTGTTTAACTTTGACCGACAATATTTTTGTTTGTGTTATATAATACTTGATGAAAATTATATCAATGTAAAATACATTTAAAACCCAATCCATTTATATATTTTACATCAAGTATTATATAACACAAACAAAAATATTGTCGGTCAAAGTTAAACAAAAAAGACTTGAAAAATCAAATTAGGACACTTAAAATGGGACGGAGGGAGTAATATTTTTAAATATCTATAAAATAAATTGGAATACTGCTAAAATGAGTCCAACGAGTAGATTGCAACGTTAAACTAGTCGCGACGAGTCAACTACTAATAAAATACTCGTATTGGGAATGTAAACAAATCAAACTAGTCTCGACGAGTTAACTACTAATAAACTACACGTAGTGGTAATATAAACATTGGCGGAGCTACCCAAGTCGGTACGGGTTCGCCCGAACCCACTTCATTTTCGGTTTTACTTGGAGCGTATAGTTCGCATTAATGAACGAACCCATTCTTTTTCGATGACAGAACCCATTCATTTTCGACGATCGAACCCATTAACATTTGGACCCACTTAAATTAAAGTAGAGATGAATATGTTTGTTGGTTTGTTTGCTCACTTGGTTTGCTAGTTGCTTGAAAAATGGCAGAAGCAGAGATGAAAAACTTTAAAAAATGGAGATAAAAAGGAAAGTTTTTCTTTTTGGAAAGTGGGGAAGCCAAAGACTGTATTAACTACAAAACCGACTTTGTTTTTTCTTTTCTAATTTTTATTGCTATTGAATATTAGAACATCTTTATATTTTCTATTTTCTCTAATAAGTATAGATAAAACGTTTTATGTTATCAATGGATTGTTGTTTCCTGTATATTCCATTAAATTATTTTTGTACTACGTCTAAGTTATTGTAATATAATTTATTTTCCATATTTGAATTTAATGACATCGAACAGTTCTTTAATCTGGTCGACCGGTGATCAGGAAGACGACAATTTGATGTTTGGTCCGATTATAAAAACATTGATGATATGTTTATGTGTAAATTGTAACGAGTTAGGACTTGCTATTAAGTTAACCAATCAAGTTAATTTGTGTTGAATTTGTGCATTTATGGTTTATTGCTGAAAATTTTAGAAAAATACGACTAACCCGACCCAAAAACTTTGACCCTAACCTAAAAACTTTGAAATTGTACATTTGGGATTATGATTTGTGACCCGACCGAAAACTTTAACACCAGATAGTAATAAACCCAACCACCGAAAATTTCGAACCCATTGAAAAAAATTTCTGGCTCCACCACTGAATATAAATCAGGTTAACTAACCACGACTAGTTATTACTAATTAACTACTCGTATTGGGAATGTAAATAAGGCAAACCGGTCTCGACGAGTTAACTACTAATAAACTATTCGTATTGGTAATGTAAACCAGTAAACTAATCGCAACGAGTTAATTACTAATAACATACTCGTATCAGGAATGTAAACTAGTCGTTGACCAAGATCTACTCGTAACGACTGGTTGACCTTTCAAATTAACCATTCCAGTTAGTATTTGTAAAACTAACCGGTTCACTGTATTTGATAAATAAACACCTCGTCGTGTTTAGTTTGATAAATTACTCTTGTCTTGAAGAGTTTTAAAATCTACTCGTTGTGACTAAATGACTTCTTATTTATTCATGTGCGTTGATTACGAGGCATAAACTTATTTAGTAGTCACAAGTATATGATTAATGAAACTAGTCGTTACGGTTCGTTTAAGGACACGTGGCAACTTTTAATTGGTTCTACAAACTACTCGTCACGACTAGTTTATAATACTTATTTTGGGAATTTCTTGTAAATGGCACCTAAAACCTGAAAAACGTTTTCATAAACGCCTATTTTGAGAATTTTCCCAAATTTAAATTAGCTCGCTCTGATAAGTTTACTTGATTTACATTACTTGTACAAGTAGTTTATATGTAGTTAACTCGTCGTGACTAGTTTACCTTGTTTACATTCTTATACGATTAGTTAATTAGTAACTAACTCGTCATGATAAGTTTACCTGATTTACACAACCATCCGACTTGCAACTTACCACCAGTCGTCGTTTATTAGATTTGTGGTTTTAAACTCTCACACTTTGTTTAAAGCCATCATACCTAGTTCGATTTGTAACGCTTCTTTGTTATTAAACACTTTGTCTATAATAGGATGTGAAGACGAACACAAACTTTTTTCTCGCCTTTTGAACAACCATCTTTAGTAACTGCCGGAAGAGGCGGTTCTTCATCTTCCATGAATATCTTCGTATCTAAAAGGGATTCGTTAGAGACCGAAGGCTCACTATCTTCTTCATTGATATTGTCTCGACCAAAATATTCATATTCATTGTCCGAAACAAACCCCACCAATTTCTCCGATTCATTTTCGTTTGTAAGTAACTCATTCGACATCAAACTTTGTTTTGCAAAGTCTCCATTGTCATCCTCAACAACGTAGACATAAACGACTTCATTTGGTCTTCCTTTAGCACGTTTTAGAAAAAGCATAATGTCATAGTCGTCGTGTATATCCACCGGATATGAGTAATTATAGGACTTATAAGATAATCATTTAACATGACCTATTTTAAAACGACTAGTAACAAAATCTATAAACTCACAATAGCCGAACCTTAAAGATAGAGATACACCTTGCCGTCCACAATCAAACGGAACATACTCAATAGCTCCTTTTTTTTCTTCCCACTTTCTGCCGTAACAAACTACAATATTATCAATTTCTTCCTCCACTGATGTGTAGGTTCAAAACAACAAGAACATGGCGTTTACAAACCCAACAACTTCAAAACAACATTGTAATGACTAGTTTAGACTATAAAGTAATTAGACGAGTAGATTGTTACGTTAAACTATCCAAGAATAGTTAGTTACTAATTAACTACTCGTATAGGAATGTAAACAAGGTAAACTAGTCACGACGAGTTAACTACATATAAACTACTCGTATGGGTAATGTAAATTAGGTAAACTTATCAAGACGAGCTAATTACTAATAAAATACTTGTATCGGGAATGTAAACAACGTAAACTATTCATGATGAGTTAACTACATATACTACTCGTATGCGTAATGTTTACCAGGTAAACTTATCGAGACGAGTTAATTACTAATAAAATACTCGTATGGTGAATGTAAACTTGTCGTTGACCAGAATCTACTCGTAACGACTAGTTGACCTATCAAACTGTCACACCCTCAAAATCCACTAACGGAGTTTTACCGTCAGAGGGTGTGAACTAACAGGATCGGAATCATTAGTTATAATCAAACACCATGTTTAAAGTTTTCAAACCAACAAGACATTAAGTGCTAAATATAATGCGGAAGCGTAAATTGTAAACCAAAATGTTTGCGCCACACGGGACGACTTAAAAACCCAAGTTATTAAGATAAAAATTAAAAGAAGTTTTCAAAGCGATGGTATTTAGCGAATGCATGTTCCTATACCGCGCGCCCGCCTCGGCTACCTGAGAATAACATACTAAAAGTGTCAACACAGGGTTGGTGAGTTCACATATTTATATAAATAAAGTGTTTGTGTTTGCGTTTGCGTTACCAGATAGTGTTAAGTCAATTATATATCAATAGGTAGCTAACCTATCAAGCATGTATTACTAAGTGTTCGACACCGAAGCTGACTTTTTATCAATTGTCTTGCCACCATGTCAACCACGACCATGGTAATGTGTTAGCCAAGATTACACCCACTCGACCTACAGTCGAGTTTAGAGTTGGGTGGGGTTTGTCAAACCCAATAGTAATACTCAACAATGACTCACTATTATCCAAATATTAACCGGTTTGATGTTATGAAGGACTTTGGTTGGTTTGTTTGCCACTTAGCCTTACAAGCGATATATAAAAACTAAACAAAATCTAAAGCGTTGGAGTATGTTATCTCCCCCAAATAAAAGCGTTTAAAAAGAGTAAAAAGGGGACGTGAAACTCACTGTTTGCGAATATAACCAAAAATATCCGAGAAAGGTGTGCGTCACAGAAAATCCTCACTAGTGTTCTAAAAACAAAAACGAGATTTTCTAAGTATTGAACTACGAGTGAGTCCCTAGACTCGACACATACAACTTATGCATGAGATGCATTTCGTGTTTCGTTTGTGAAATAAGTGCGACTCGACAAACACGTTGGTGATATGTTACATGTGTGAAAAACTACTTAAGTGTCAACTATTAACATTGTACATTACTAGAAAATATCCCCCACAAGGGCAATTTGGTCAAAACATAGCAAACATCGATCAGTTATGCACTTTTCATGATAATTCAAGTAATTCAGCAGCTAAATTGTCCAGGCAGATTTTCACTCGGCAAGATTACTCTATTTAATAAATTCTAACATGTCAAATCAATCACCAAAAATCATCATAGAAGGACACGTGAGTTAGGTTTCTAAAAATATTTTTCTTATATTTTTATCATATATATTTTTATCAAAATGATCAAAACATCACAGCAAACACACAACAATCATTATCATGCGCAACATAATTTTATTTGTTAATCCCGTTAAATGACAAATCCAATTAATGCAAGACCAATTGGGTTAGATTCCTAACTCAAAATACTAACTTTCAGAAGTGGAACCAACCCATTTGGTCTTGTCGTTTATGAGATATCTTAGTCGCAAAACAGCTTACCAGCAGGCTTCCCGAATCAGACTTGCACAACAGATTTGTAAAATAATAAAAACTAACTTTTACACGTCCAAAAATTACAAATTTGGACTCTTTAGAAAGTAGACTCGACCTACTACATTATAGAATCAAAAATCACTCCAGAAAATGTAATTAACATCGAGTTACAGTCATTTAAACACAAATTCAATAATCTGTCCAGCATCAGTTTTCATCAAAACTCAATATATCATTAACCTATGAACTATAACTCATACATACACCCCTCTAGATGCATACGCAACCATGCATCTCAATTTTACTTTACATAAACAATTAGGGTTTTTACTTCAAAGTTCAATTTCAAGAAACATGTAATTAACAATCTATAACGACATAACTAGTTATCAATTCACTAGCAATCATCAACAAACAAATAATTAAACCCTAACTCATTTTCAATCATCAATTTCAAGATTTAGGGTTTTGATTAACATGCTCAATATCATAATTAAATCATTAGAATAGCTAGAAGGGATATTAATTACCTATCTTGCACCTTGAATCCTCCAACAAAACTTGAAAAATACTTGTAGATGTGTGTGTTATGTGTGTTACGGCTGCCAAGAGAGGGAGGGAGGACAAGAACGATCGTACAAGGGAAGGGAGGGAGTTACACTCTGTTCCCGAGTTTCATTTAACAAGGGAAAAGAAAGGAAAGGAAATTAGAAGGAAAAGGAAAGGAAAGGAAAAGAAAATTGTGATTTCATTTTGTGTTCGTGAGTTTAAATGAAAGGAAAAGAAAGTAAGCATTTTATGTGTTCCTGAGATGGATGGAAAAGAAAAAAAAGTTTCATTTTTACTATTATACCCTTTATAGAGATAATTAAATAAAAAATACTCCAAAATGCCAAAAAGATTATGTTTACTAGGGATGAGTTCGGGATGGTACCGGTACCAATCCCGAAAAGTTGAAATATTTGGTACCGGTACCGAAATGTTCGGTCCGTTACCGGTATTTCGTGCAAAATTCAGGAAATATTGGAACCTTACCGACCCGTACCGCTACCGGTCTCGTACCGATATCGTAAACTCAAAACTTGGTATCGATTCGGACCCGACGGTACCAAATCGGTACAGAATTCGATACAAGTTTTGAAAACACTTATCCTTGATGTTTACTCATGGTGTGCAGTGTGCACCAGGTGAATATGTGAATGGCTGTGAGCCAATTTTAGTTCTTGGCCTCTAAGCATCATAAATCACTCATTTTTGTTACGAGATTATAGTTATCTTCATGTGTTAATTATGACTAGTTTTTTACCACCCGCGCGTTGTGCTGGGTTTGTAAGTACGTTGATTAGACATTGAAGCCATAGTGGTTACACTGTAATATGGTCATAGTCCTTAAAACCTTGGTATACAATGTTCTTGAAACTTAAACCATAATATAAGTTGTTGAATATATACTGCATTTTTCAAAGAACTTTTGAAGTGGTTCCTTACTGCCTAACATGTCTATCCTCATATTATACAAAAGGTGAGTCTATGCATACCTGTAGCCTTTTTCTACTACCAAAGTTGGCTTTTTTGTTTAGCCTAATGTGCTTCATCCTTTTCTCGCTTAGGCTTGTATCTCCATATGATTTACACACACATATTAGATAGTTGTTTATGAAGCTTGCAAGTTAAATGTTATTTATGTGTACTTGGTCACTCTTCACCAAATCATTACCACTCCTGGTATACATCATTGTTGTAGATCCAAGCATATCATCTAAAAATTGACAGAGTTGAAGAAGCTCCCTGACGGTAATTTAGTCAATTGACACTCTAATTAGCATACATAATGTCACATATACCTTTATTTGTAAGCAATCTGCAACCAAGTGAAACAAACTACTTTTTGTAGTCAAACTTATAATTTGAAGAACATAAAAATTCTGCAACTTTACAAACTTTATGATCCTTTGAAGAATCATTTGCCATCTGTTTGACTGCATTTACTGTGATGGGACAATGGCTAAAACTTATCATATCTAGAATTGAAAATATTGTATACCTCAAACACTTTGTGAAGGCCTGATCTCACTTCATCAGAATCAGAAACGATCTGTAGCAACCTGCATGAGTTTGTGTACCATGTAATATGCAAATTTATATTTTGTATGACCGGTGGTCAACAGCGGGGTCAATGTTGCTGTTAACATTGAAGTTTGACATCTTTGTTTAATGGATAACTTTTATGCTTTTATGATAAGTGAATTTAATTTGTTCGAATCAGTTCATTTTAAAAAAAATTTAACAGCTTATCACCCAAGATATATTGTTAACACCTAATAATTATGCTCAATATAGGAAAAACCAGCTAGCCCGTACTAGTTACATAATTGTTTTCAAAATACATAACCAAAAACTACCAACAAAAAGAAATAGAAATAACGTCATCAGCGTCTGAGTTACAATAACATTATATTTTATAACTATTTTGACATATCTATTTCATTATTTGGATACATCAAATAGTTAATCCACATTTCATTTGCAATTGAATTCCTTAATCCATCCACTCCGATACTACCCTCATGCGCATCTCTTGTATTACGATGCTCTTCCTCTTCGGGCCCATTTAACACCTCGCGTATGACCTCATCTTCTAGATCTTTGTCATGATCTTCCTCTAGTAAAAAGTTGTGTAAAATACAACATGCCAAAAAGATGGAAGACTGTGTTTCACAAGAGTAAAATGGTTCCGCCGTACTTCTAATAATATGAAACCTCTTTTTTAGAACACCAAATTCCCGTTCAATTGCGTTACGTAATGATGCTTGACGAAGATTAAACAATTCATTTGCATTCTTACCGCGAGTGGAGTACTCTTTCAAATGATACCTAACACCTCTATATGGCGTCATTAAGGTACTCGTATGAGGCAAACCCGCGTCTACTAAGCAGTATTTGCCTACAATTATTATATAATTAGTATTATCATAAAATACTACACAATTAAGTAAATATGGTTTAAGATTACCTGTCGGAATAATTAGTTTATCTTCTCTAGTTAGCGCATTCTTTATAATTCTTGAGTCTGATGCAGTACCCTCCCAACCAGTTAAAACATATGTAAACTTCAAATCAAATGTACAAACAGCCAATACATTTATTGTCGGGTATCCCCTGCGACCGCGATATCTAGGGGCATCTTTATTAGATACTCTGACACGAACATGTGTTCCATCAATTGCCCCTATACAATCCTTGAAAAAAGGATAAAATCTCTTCTTTTCTTGAATTTCTTTTGAGACAATGTCACCTTTAGGTTGTTGAAGATAACGATTTTCTAATGATAAAATTGCTCGTAGAACTCTATGAAGGCACCGGCTAGTTGTTGATCCAGAACGACGATATATCCAAGAGGCAAACCGATTTCTCAAATCATTACCAACAACATGTAAAAATCTTGCAACATGTTCTTCAACAGACATGTGTTGAGTAGGTCGAAGACCGCCGTCACGCTCTAAGATATTGCACAATGTCATAAAAGCTTTCTCACTCATTCGGATAAGTTCACGACATTTACCACTATTTAAAAGGTCGTGTAACATCTCTTCTCGTACATGTCTTCTCTATAAAATTTCATCTCTAGTCGGTAAATTAACATGTACTGTTGAAGGCTTACGTTGTGTAATGAAAGCCACCACTACGCAAATCAGGTTAATTGCTTGCAGTTGTCTAGCTCGCACAACATGAGCTATATTGAGTATTTGATTATCCATTGTGAGTTTATGAACTGTGAAAAGTGTTAGTTGATTCGAATATAATACATATAAGAAAGTTAGGCTTATGATTTAACATTCAAGAATTGTTTTATTAAGTGTAGTAGCACAGCAAGTAGCACAACAACACACAATCTAATGAGTTTTGTTTGCTTAAAAGGAATTGTGATGCACTGTTTTATTCATTTTTATAACTTTTAAATTTATCTTTTATGCATTTTTATAAAGACCTAACGTGTTTAAACTTTAAACCATGAAACCAAACCCGAACCAAACTGTTAGTAACAGTTCGGTTAGGTTCAGTTTTCGATTATTAAAAAGCCGGTATTGGTGGTTTGGTTCATGGTTTGACCTCAAAAACCGTTCACACCGGACCGTGAACACCCCTTCTATATAGTGATTTAGTTAGATAGTCTAATTAAGATTTGTGTATTATTGTGTTGTGACCAATCACCAAAACATAAAGCAATTAGAGGTTGAAGATGGATTTTTTGAGTAATAAACTGTTTAAAGATATGGATGTTATTTTTTTAAATAAGTTTTCATTATTTAATCAATAGCATTTTTTTGAAGGGCTTATAAGGCCAAACCCCATGAAACAAAACCGAAACCAAACCGTTAGTAACGGTTCGGTTTGGTTCGGTTTTGATTTTCAATGGTTCGGTTTTGGTTTTTTATTATCAAAAACAGTTACTAATAAAAACCATCAAAAGCGGACCGTAAACACCATTAGCATATATACTACAAATACCATTAAGAATTATAAAGCAATATTTGAGAGGATTTTGTAATTACTGATCTAAGAAGTTTTGATCAACTTATTAAATTGAAAAGGCTAATATATTAACAAAGAAAAAGCATAGCCTCTCATTTTGTCTTTCGGTTAACAAATTTCAAGCTCTTATTAAATTCAAAAACTTTGAATTTCAAGTTAACAGATAACAATTATTTTACAATTAACAAAGAACATGCTTAGCCCTCGACTAACTCTACATGAAAGAACCAAATTAATCATTCATTAATTGGTTACTAAATCCCTAAAGATGTAAAATCAAAATAAAGTGTTATATATTGAATTAAGAATTAATAATACCTAATAAAATAGGGGTTGAAACAAGCGTTGATGAAGCAGCTGGTCTGTGGGTGTGGAAATGCTTCGGTCGTCAGTCGTCGTTGAGGTATTATGATGAAGAACTTGTGGTTATGTTTAGTTAAATGAGCAGAGTATATGAACCATTGTAGATAAGATAAGGGTAAGATAGTAATTTCAATCATGGCTTATTTTCTTTCCATCAGATTCCTTCCAATTTGGAAGGAAAATAAATCATGTTAAATTTGTATCACTTTTCTTTCCTTTTCTTTCTCATCCATTTCCTCCCAAATAAAACTCTGAAACACCTTTTTTGCTTGATTCCCTTCACTTTCCTTTCTTTTCTCTTCATAAGTGAGACTCTGGAACAGAGTGTTAGGGTTGTGTAATAATTTGATTATATTATTAATTATGTTACACTTAGCCCCCTGAACTTCTAGTTAATCAATTTCTAGCATAAACTAGGCTTTTGCTTCTTGAATTTAGTGTTATATATATATATATATAAATATCAAGTAACACATAGATTAACACATAACTATCAATTACTTATCGTTTGTTCACCAACTGTTTGAGTCGACTCGTGTGTGTTTCGGTGAAATTCCGAAAGACTACTTGTGTAGTGATTGTCATGCGTCATTTAAACCCTAGTTTAAATGTAATGAGATATGTGTTACAGTTCGTGTGATCTTAAGTTTGAATTAACGGAGTTCGGATTAACGGAGCTAACCTGAAATTGACGAGTGTCACACAAACTAACCATTCCGGTTAGTATTTTGTAAAACTAACCGGTTTGATGCCTTTGGTAATCAAAACACATTATCGCGGTTAGTTTGATAAACTACTCGTGACTCGTAAAGTTTTAGAATCTACTCGTCGTGACTAAAGGATTTCTTATTTACTCGAGGACGTTGATTACGAAGCTTTACTTATTTAATTGTTACGAGTAGATGATTAGTGAAATCGGTCGTTACGATTAGATTATAGACACGTGACAAGTTTTATACAAACTACTCGTGTGTAATCATAAACTATTCGTCACGACTGATGGTCGGTTAATTTGTATATGTTTTAGTTCGTTTATTGTTTAGTTTTAACTGTTTATTCTAGAACTACCAATACTTCATACGTGTATTATTGGATATCAGGTCACAGGTGTTAAAGTGCTCAATTTGGACCTGTTGTGGCACGGAATGAAGACCCGGGATGTCCAGCATGCGAAACGATGATTTTTGTAGAGGATTGCTGTAGCAGCACCCATCGCGGTACGTGATGGGCTTGCTGAGGGTCCCATCGCGTACCGCGATGGGAGATTAAATGATGTTGAATTTGGTCAATCGCGATACGCGATTGGCCATAGAAGACCCCGTCACGTACCGCGACGGGTGTGCAGAAGGGAAAATTAGGTTATATCTCATTCTTCATCAAACAATAACCCTAACTCCGTTTTGACGACCAATAGGCGATTCCAGCAGTCCATAGAGGCGATTTCTACCACCATAGCTTGTTCCAAGACCCTACGTATGATTCCTATCATCCATATCGAAGATTCAATTATGTCAAGGCTCGGCTAATCTCCTAGAATCGCACACTGGATGTATAGTTTGTAACCTTTACAGTTTTTCTCATGTGATTAAGAACACTTGTGTATTATTATTTATGATTGATATATGATTATTGATGTTTGGTATTTCTGTGTGTTCGGTCGGTTTAGGTTTACGTTGGTCTGAACGATATGTTACCAGTTGCTAGATAATTAGTCATATAACTGTTTGGTTATATTGAATACGATAAAACATACAATTGCCCTTAACTGAGTCACACTGGCAAGGACTGTTTGATAACCAGTGCCGTGTTTAAAGTAATTGTTGATGTCTAAGGTTTTGTCTGATTGTTCAGTTTTCAGTTAATCATTAATAATTAATCTGTTAGGTTGCATGAGATAACTGTTGGTTGCTTACTTGAATTCCCGGGTGTGATTTGTTTGTTAACTGCTTAATACTCGTTTACTTGTTCGTTGCTTAATTCTCTTAATTCAAACTATTGCTTGTGTGATCAGCACTAAAAATCATTCACTTCATAATTAGAAATCTGTTACACGAATACATTAACCACATACTCCTTGTGATACGATACCCTACTTGCTCTAACTATTTAGAATAATTAGGTTTTTGATTGACTCAAACGACGGTCATCAACGACTAGTTTAAATACTTATTTTGAGAATTTGTTGGAAATGATACATAAAACCTGAAAAACGTATTCATACACACTTATTTTGAGAATTTTCCTATATTTATTCAATATTAAGAAAGAATGCATAAACTTAAAATAAATGATAATAAATATTACCAGGTGGTAAGCCATATGTAGTTGCAGTCAATATACATCATCAACATCAATCACTTCATGTGCCCTGCTTGTGGTGCGCACATATGATGTATATATGTGTGAACCCTCGGGTGGGCAAAAGTGAAATTGCACTAATTTTGACGTTATTTTACTAATCTCGTGAAAATAACGTTAAAAGTGACGGACGGTTAATCAGGCATCATGTAGTGGCTTTGATAGCCGAAAGACAAGGGTACATGCACCGATCAGCCGGTGTCCCGATGATTGAGTGCTATGTGCCTTATGTCCAAGGCTTGATGCAAAACTACTATCGAGCCGGGGGTCTCACCGAAAGCAGCCTCTCTATCCTTATAGGGTAGAGGTAAGGCTGTCTACATCTTACCCTCCTCAGACCCTACCATAGCTTTGCTATTGGTGGGATATACTGAGTACGATGATGATGATGATGATGATGATGATGAACATCAATCACTTCATGATTTGTATGTTGTTGATCTTGATTAGGGCCTTCATGAGTTAGTAGAACTTGAATTCCATTTGGACGGGAAATTGTCACGTTGAAAAAGTATACACTAACCAAATCAAACACAATGAAATTAATTAATATTATTAATAATACTAAAAGACAGGTCCTCGACAGCTTTCTTTCATCCATAAGTGAAATAGGAATTCCCAAATGTTTTCATCCTAGGATGAGTACTAGAACTAGAGTATATAATGTTGGTTTCGTCATGATCTTGTAACACGATAAATCGATTTCAAGCTTAAAAATTGATCTAGATGAAAACTACATGTTGAAAGTGGAATCTCCTTCAAATCGAAACACTATTGTACCATGAGCTCCCAAGCCGACATCCTATACCAGCCTTTTCCATCCACAAGTTTAAATGGTAATCTGTTCTAGTTAATCAGTTTTTTTGGATATCATTTGATGATTTGAATATGCTTTCAATAACATTAGTGATCTATAGGACTTTAGTTGGTTGTTTGGGTATTTGAACAAATTAGACCATCGATTGAACAACTACGACCAAAAACGTGAGATTGTGAGAATATCTTACATTTAATATATTAACGTTAACTGGTTAAAATCTTATCTATGAAATAATTTATTATTCTTTAACAACGAACACCTTGCATATGTGACGCACGCACTTTAAAACGTCGATTTTTGTAGCGAAACGCATCGGAGTGCCATACTTTTTAAAACCAGGAAGTGATGTGTAGAATGTAGATCCAACTTTCTTTGCGCCCGGAAAGTGGGGTGTAACAAAAGATCAAGGGTATATAACAATGAATTTCATAATTTCGCTTTATACCTTCAAAAAAGTTGAATCAGCCCTTTGCGTATCTATATTATTATTATTGGAAACTTTGCCTAAAAAACATAGTGAGGACAAAGATGAAAGCACGTTACTCTTCCCAACTTCAAGAAACAGAGACACACTGTCATTTCAATATGATTCCAATAGCAACAAACTTCTTGAGGTATCAGCAACTTAACCTTTAAGTTTCCTTTAATATTTGTATACTTTTTACGTCATCTATTGTCACTTGAACTACATAACATCTTTAAATTCTCAAATGGAACGCCTTCAAAGTGTTCTCAGTTATTTTTTCTATCATATGGGCCAACCTTTGAAGTGTTCTCAATTCATTTTTCTTAACGCAGCTACATAAATAAAGTTTTACATGTCATTAAATTAATTTTTGTTAAACCTGTAGTTGCTGTGGACTTGTGGTATAATATACTTGGTTTCTTTTAAAAAATCATTTTCCTTTTTTTATTTTGAAGTCAGCTGTTACTTTTAAATAATCATTTTATTAGATTCTAAAATTTATATTTTAGAAAATGACTAGATGTTAGCACAAACTTATAAATTTATAATGTAAACTAATACATTATAAATTTATAAATTTGTTTGATTTAGCACAAATTATTTTAATCCCTCAAGTCCTGGATCGAAAATCAAACACGAACTAAACGAATAACTCTCGTTTATATTAATCGGAAAATATAACTCAAAAACTTATTACACTCTATCAAACCCTAACTCGATTTGACTCTTGATGAACCTTAACTCGGTTACATCTAGATGAACACAAACCCGGTTACATCTCGTGTGTGTCTCTAGATGAACCCTTAACTCGGTTACACCTCACACCACCGTCTCTAATGTCTAACCATAACTCGTTTTATATAGACTAACCTAACTTGTTAACCAAGACATTATTAAATATAATAAAACCTAATTCTTGGGTTGAGCCTTACACTTGGGCCAAACAACAATTGACCCAACAATCCCTTCACAAAACAATTTGAATATACATACTTAGACATTATCATATCAAAATGGTAAACATGAATTACATGATTTAATGAAAACTTAATCCATTAACTTATGAATGATACAAAATGATCTTATAACTAAGATCTCACTTTTATCTCACACACATAAATATTTGTATATATGTAGCGAGTGTACGCATCGTTGTCAACTTAACATGAAATAAGCAGTCTGATCTACTTGTTAACATAGCGACAATCCCTTCTTATTTCCCCATTGGTTCCAGTAAGAACCTTGAGTCCTCCCATCTTGCTCATCGAGTAAGCGAATCCCAGCCTAAAGTCTTCAAGACCAATAGCATACTCATCGATTAAATCATGTGTGTCGGTGTCATTGCTGTTTAGCAGTTGTTGGTCAACCCCTAGAACAGATTTATTTGCCAACAGTCTTTTGTAGTAAGAGTTGGTAAAGTTGTGTGTCGGGTTATCCGGGTTCAAGTTTATAAGCGGGTTGGCCTGACCCAACTTCACCTTCTTGGGGCATTGCTTTTGCAAGTAACTTAGTGTCGTTGGTTCCATGGTCGGGTCTGGTTTGCCTGTGTTATTGAAGTTGTATAGTCGGTCTAGGATGTTGCTGCAACGAGTTCTACCCATCATATGCCCTCCTAAAACCATCCAAAAACGATATAAATATTAACTTAATTAGTTATTAATGATTTGCCGTTATCATTAGTTTGCTAGCTTGATTACTATTTTTTTTATTGTAATCAACCTACTATTTAAAAGATCTCGTTTTCGGATACATAAAAAATAGTATTCACCAACAGTACATTTTTAGTTCTTTTGAATTAGAAATAATATCATAAGAGTTGCTAAAACTAATTTGTTTTTCAAAAATGGTTATTATTAAAACCCTCTAAGAAATATTGGTCTATTTTTCTTCAACTCACGTTGGTCGCTATGGAATCGCGTGGGACCAGTGTTCTAGACTTGTAGCAGTTGAAGTCACTATGTTAAACAACTTTAACTGCTACAAGACAAAATATATGATCCGCATGTAAGGCACAAAATTCGGTTTCATCAAGTCTTAAAAGTAACTCATTTTGAGAAATATGTTGTTAATATACGTAGGAGACTTTAAAAGTATTGGCTTTAAGTGCAAATGCTGGAATTGCAACATACCTAGCAGTGTAACCATGTCTTGCAAATTTAAACCTTTCTTTGTAAAGTATGCCAGCGTCGATTTCCACGAAAACGAGGGCGAGGGTAGGTCAATCCATGTCGCATCTGATTTCAATCCGTCCCTTCTTCCCAAGAAAACCGGGTATGATGGTCCACCCGACTGCCAAATTCAATCCGAAAACATGTATCATGATAATTTAAATCATTATAAAACATCACAACCATAAGAACAAATTATATATAGTTATAAAGTCTTACAAAGAAAATAGCATCTCTAACAGCAATATTAAGAATATCAGCACATGATACTGCTCCGGGACACCTTGCTTCAATAACCTTTTTCACTATGTCTATCGCCGCAAATCCTGCTAGGTTTCGGCTCTTAGGCGATATTTTCTCCGTGTTGTCGCCATCCAACAAAATCGACGCATCACACCCCTATAGTACATTTCACACATTTAATATAAATCATATTTTTTTTTCTTTACCGGGAAAAAAAATACAATATAAAGATATGTAGTTATTATTAAGTGTGTAGTAAAGGAAAAGTAACAAAACAACGTACATTAACCATGCAATCAGCATACAACAGTTTAACGAGCTTAGGGGCTATGGTCTTGTCCTTAGTTAAAACCTTCATTTGTTGCCGAACAAAAGGTTCAACATTACCACATGTATTATGAACCTTGTAGTAATGGCGGATCAACTTTAACGACTCTGGTGGCAATAATCCAGTTGCCACCACCTCGACGCCGCAAATCGCCGCAATGACTACAAAGGAGAGAAGCATAGACTTCATCTTCATCTCCTAGATGATAATAATAATAATAATAATAATAATAATAATAATAATAATAATAATAATATAATGTGATGAAAGTGCATGGGTGATTGTAAGGTATTTATATAGGCTACAAGATGTGGTCTTCTACGTTGGTTTACACAATTACAGGTATTGGTCACGTGGAATTTGTTTAAATATTCATTTGTGGCCAGTTGGATTTTCTTAGAACCTTCAAGAAATAAAATAGTTACGTTTTTTAATATATATTTTGGTTTCGGGATCAACTTTACGTTTTGGGTGTCACAAGTCTTAAGTTTTACGTGGTTAATTTGTATGGATTCAATATATATAGGCGCATCCAAGAAATACGTTCTGGTTTTCAAGATATATAACAAATCATTGTTATTAAGAAAAAAGTTGTTAATAATTATTCTGTGTCTTGTTTACTTCAGCTATCCGATCATTCAATGCTCGTGGGATATATATTTAGTTTGTAAAAAGTTTAACTTTTAGGAGTCTCAACACTCAAATACAAATTTTATACAAACTATATATACCATTTCAGATTTCATTAAGTTATTACTAATAACAAAAAGGAAATATGTTTATGAGTATGGTTGATACACGTATGTATGATTCAACTAATCGGGTCGGATTTCACACAATATTATACCTATCAGGAAAAATTAAAATCAATCTAATACATATCTAATTGTTTTGGATGTCAAGTTCAAGTTCGTTTAGTATCCAATACCAATACCAAATCTAACTATACTAATAAAAGGAAATAATGAAGATGATGTGGCAATTCCACATTCATTTTTGGCCTAATCTCCCTTCTCATTCATTTGACTTATCCATGGGTTATGGAGCAAAACCATATTAACAAATGGGTTATAATTTCCTTTCCAATTTTCTAATCTCTCATTTAATTCTACCTAACAATCCATGGGTCATGGGTCAAGATAATTTTGGCAAATGGGTTATAATTTCATTTTTATCTAATTTCTCATCTTATTTATTCTAACAATCCATAGGTCATGGGACAAAACAATTTTGAGAAATGAGTTATAATTTTCATTCTAATTTTCTAATCTTTCATCTCATTCATCATAGTTATCCACGGGTAATTGGTCAAAACAATTTATGCAAATATATATAAAATCGATTTTGTAAAATTGAGATTCTAGACTTCTTATTGTTTGTACTATATATTTTATTTTTACCTTTAATTTTGTTCATTTCATTCAAATAATGAATCTTTTTATTTTTATTATTTGACAAATCCCGTGTAATACACGGGTTCAAAAGCTAGTTAAACAATACATGACAATTTAGTTTAATAATTTTTAATTACATAAGATACACCTTTGTATTTAATAAACAATGAATATTTATTTTAAAAATGTGAACCGATAATAAATAAAATAATTTTTTTTAAAACGGTAACTTTCTTGTATTTAGACTACCGCACTCTTCAAATTTGGAGAGCCCCAATACCCCACTCTGACCAGATTACGTTGTCTTAACCGAGCGCAAGCTAGCTTCAGAGTTTGGCTTGGGCGTTCCTCGGGAAACCATACCACCGACTGCCACTTGACAGTTATTGTGCCACCACAATTAGCATAAATCTATGACGTAACATACGGCGGGACGAAAACTCGGGTGAACTTTTTACATGTATAAATTAATTAATTTTTTGTTTTCCTAAAATTGTTGAGGGCATGTGATACTGCAAAACAGTTTGACTAAGACTAATTAAGGTGTATTAAACATTCCTACGCATTCTTTCTTTGTACCATCGTCCATCATAAGTTACGCGCTAAGTAGTACATAACATATCATACGCCATCACAAAACTACAAAAACTCTCTATGGGCTGTTCATGTCGACCTTAAATCAGGTCGGGACAGCATGACCCACCGACTATCTATTCTTTAAAAAAAATTAACATATATAATATACAAATAGTTTCATAAAATAAATAATATTATTACAAGACCAGTATTGTTCAAATGGTTGTATTTTTTTTGTCTATATTTGTTTTACCCGGTTTTGATTTGTATCCTTGGGCTTCACTTTTTCTCACATCTCGTATCAAATTAAAATAAAAACACAAAGTTTTGGTTCGAGAAGTATAAATAATTTGCCTGTAAAAAACATATCAAACCATCACTTTTATATTTACAGGTTTATATCCTCTGGTGACAGATATGCATGAGAGCATTCACATCCGGCACATATATACATCGTATTCTATCATATAATTTTAATTACAAATCATATTTTTCAATCTTTTCATTTTAAAAAACCACCCGTCTCTCATTCTCTATTTCTAACTTTATCTTACTCATAAGCATTTATTTTATTATTTTTCTCGTTCTTATATACACACTCATATAAATTTAATCGAGGATGGATAGTAGTTTTTCATATATGAAAAGTTAGTGTAACAACTTTTCTGGATATATATTCCAAAGATGGAAGAGGGTTTGACAAAAGGATTGGGAATGCTCTTAAAAAACCGAGTAAGAATTTGCTATATATGTACTTCCATATGATCATATTTTAGTTTTGTTATTCTCAAGTATGATGCCTTTTATTGATTTGGACATTCCAAGTGATACGCAAATTACCATCAACATGCATGTGTTCCATTAACTCTCCACCACCACATAAGACAAAAAGAAAGGTAGTACCTTCATCTAACAAGAGTGGAAATTGTAATTATGGGCATTTCCCTTGGTTTTACTTTATATTTCATGCAAAAACTTACAACCATCCTTAGCATAGCATAGTGCGACATAAACAAAAATAAAAACTCAACTCTCTCTTATAAATTAGTTATCAACGGCAGATACAAGATTCACCTAGTCTCTTAGAGCTCTTGTTATGAATCATGTGCTATATACACGAGAAATATATAGATTAAAAAGTCATATATTAGTCAAGCATGGCCGCCACAAGGGCCATTATAAGCAAACTTGGGTTTTAAGCCCCCACTATAAAGCCTCATTTAAGTTGAATATTTTTCAAACCAAGTTTACAACATGCATTCGTGCGTTCATCACAGGGATACAAGAAGTACTTAATTATCTCTTAATTATATTAATCCGAACATGGATTCCAAGTTGGGCAATAGAGTTTTCTCCTGTCGCGACTGTAGGGGCAAACTGACGAAAGAGCCAGGCCCGGCTCCGAGAAAGCAGAAAAAGTTTTGGGCCGAAGGCGAAATTTTTTTGGGCCTTAATTAAAAAGGAGTATTTTGTTGGTTTAAACAATTAAATTTTTATATGAATTTACTTGGTTATAATTTGGGGTGTGTAAATTTTTTTTGTATAAAAATAGGATTAAACATGTATCAAATGAGACAAGAACCCATAACCTTTTGGTTGAGGGAAATACCCTTTTGTCAATAGACCAAGCTAATGGTCATGTAATTGGGTTTAAACATTAAATATACATATTGTTTTTAATAAAAATAAATATAATTTTTAAAAAAAAAAAATTCGGGCCTAACGAGATGCCGGGCATGTGGCCGTCGATCACCCCGCCACCCCTATGGGCCGGCCCGGGTAAGAGCTTACATTATGTGACGTGCCAGCCTAAAACAACAAGGTCCTATACACGGGTGGGCCAGAATAATCCAAATTAGCCGTTAAAAAAAAGTAGAAATAGGAATAGTTGCCTTTGTGTTTAACCATCGAAAGTTTAGGCATGGGGCAAGTAAAGGCAATGTGAACACTTGGCACGTGCTTGGTTTTTACCCTTTGGAATTTAATCGCCAAGCAAAGATACCTTAACCGAGAAAGTCGTCAACGTGCATGTGTGACGATCACGTATTTGCTCCAACAAAACTACCATTTTACTTCTATAAATATCTTATTTCTCGGACTAACCTTTCTAGCATATAAGCCCGAGTTTTGACCTGTAAAATTTTGCTTTTCTTTATCGAAAAACCTATTATCATCTGTGGTTTAGTTATTATTACAATTCGAATCTTGTAACTCTAAAAAAATCCTTTTAGTAATTTTGTTTTCATTTAATGTCATCAGTTAATTTGACTAAATAACACAAGTAGTTCACATACATTTGTGTTTAATTCATTTAAGTATTTTGCTAACATTTACTTTGAACAATTTCCTCCCGCTACTTTATAAGTAACATACAATTCTTTTTCTACTCTAATTCTATTAGTTACCACTAAATACCACCAAATCTGCATGTTGTATGATTCGAACTCTCCACCTATAGGTTAAAGGAATACACCTTTACCATCAGGATGTGATGTCCACATGGAGACCAATAACCTATAAATAAGTACTCATTTGTAATGTTCAAGAAACATCTTTCATTTAATTAGGTTGTATATAAACATTTGTTAAAATGTATATAACTTTTATTTATTTATAAATTAATCGTTTGCATCACTTTGGTATTAGTATCACTAATTTTTTAAAAGTGATAGTTTTCACTTATTTAGGAGTAAATAATTAGTTTGGTGATTCTATATTGTTATGAGTTATTGGTTTAGGTCACTTGTAAGTTTAGAGGCTTTAATTAGCTCCTTGCATATTGCCCGTTTAATAAAATTTCATTAAATTTAAAAAAATGACGGGTTTGGAATTAATATATTGGGTTAAGCCTCATCGGTAATGTGGCAAATTGATAGAATAAAACTATACAGGCTTAATATGTTAAATTAGAGATTCTAAACTTCTTATTGTTATATATTTTATTTTTACCTTTAATTTTGTTCATTTCTTTCAAATAATGAATCTTTTTATTTTTATTATTTGACAAATCTGTGTAATACACGGGTTCAAAAGCTACTATGTTATATTGTTATGCATATATATCCAAATTAAATGAAGGTACGTGCATGGGTCGGCTCTAATTTAACATATTAAGTCTGTATAGTTTTATTTTATCAATTTAATTTTGGATATATATTTTATTTTTACCTTTAATTTTGTTCATTTCTTTCAAATAATGAATCTTTTTATTTTTATTATTTGACAAATCTGTGTAATACACAGGTTCAAAAGCTACTATGTTATATTGTTATGCATATATATCCAAATTAAATGAAGGTACGTGCATGGGTCAGTGTGTGTGCGATTGGGTCGGCCATCTATGCACATACATACATAAAGGCTCTAGGGATGCACCCATGCATCAGATCCTAGATCTAGATCCATTTCTTTCATTTTGAACCACTAACTTCATTTCTTATATTTCAAAGGCTCTCAAATTAATAGTTTAAGGGGCCTTTTTTAAAAATAAATAAATTATAAACATATATGTTTACAGTCGCTCAGAGCTTGGGAGAAGTTTTTGGATTGTCCCCCGACAGAAGGCGGTTATTGAATGCTTACAAGGTCTTCATGCCCAAGATTTTCTGACCGTTATCCCGATTGATGGCTTAGGCCAAAGCATGTCTACAGTCGAGTATAGGGTCATTCTTAAGTATCGTTTGATGGTCCCAATGTACCCAGAAGACGAAACATGTCCGATCTGCCGTAAGGCTTGCCTGGATAAATTTGGAGAGCATGCGGTTCATTGCAAGGAGATGCCTGGGTTCAAATACCGACATGATTGGGTGCAGGACGTTCTTTGGGACATCTTAAGGCGAGCTGGGATATCAGCTAAAAAGGAAGCTCCCGTAAACTTCCTTACAGACCCCACGGAAGGGAGATCCACTCTACGACCGGCAGATTTGCTCGTCTTTGGTTGGGCCGGGGGAAAACACGCTTGTGTTGACCTCACAGGAGTACCTCATTTAGCTGGTTTGAGGGATAATGGGTTTGTAGCTGGGCAAACAATGAAAAGGGCTGAAACGAAGAAGGTGGAGAAACATGTTAAAGCCTGCGAAGAGAACCAACATGTTTTTGTCCCTCTGGCTTTTGATACCTTTGGTTCCTTGGCACCGGAAGCTATCTGTTTCCTAACCAGGGTCCAACGGGTTGTGCATAGTAATGTGTCGACTCCAAAGGGGCAGGTGTATGTCTTTAGCAGGTTAGGGTTTGCAATTCAGAAAGGGGTGGCGGCGCAGCTTGTTGCCCGTCTACCTGCTATGTTGATGTAATATCTATGTTTCTATATAAAAATAAATTGTTTGATAAAAAAAATATGTTTACTGGTATCTAACAAACTACTATAGGCAGCAAAATCTATGTAGAATTCATATATTACACTTTTCCAAATAGTTTTGTTTGTGTATTTATCGAGATATAGCATTTAAGGATTTAGACTTTTAGTGTCGAGCTTTGATGAGGAACTTATCTAAGAGTTGGTGCGCTCTTATATGGATCAACTTGATAGGGGCAAACAGGGCCGAAAGAGCCCAAACTTAAAACGAGTGTAACTTGGGCTACATGTGAAATTACGGGATCCATTAACAGTCAATGGAAAGGTTTTTGATGAGCTGGACCTTGCGGCAAACGCCGTAGGCGGTTTGGCCAAGCTGTCAACCCAAAATTCATCATTTAGGCTTCTGATTTCACTTAAGAAGACAATTTTCGTGCAAGATTCGTAGCATTCAAAATCTTCCAAAAATAAGCTGACGCGTTATATAGTTGTCATTTACCATTTTTTTTGTCGTTTCCTATTATCGTTTGTAATTTCAAATTTTGCAATACCTACCATAATTTGAAGTCCGTATACCTATTGTCATGTTTTAGTAATTTAGAAATTTCTTCAGTACCATTTCTTCTTGAAAATTCATTCTTTGCTTGTTTTACCGCTTCCGTTATGCATCAAGCCTACGAGCCTGTTTTATCTCTATATATTGTAACTCTATTTAATAAAATAAATTAATATATTTTTTACTATCTTATATCATTTCAGAGCTACCCTTGGCTTTCATTGTACGGTGGAATGAGAAGAATTTTTAAAGTTTGATGTTTACTCTAATATTGGTCCTAAAACATTACATTACACATGTGCATCAGCGTCTATATTCTTGGTTAATATCTAATTTGATTATTGATTACGAAAGTGTCTTTATTAATAATTTATATTCATCACTAATCACATGATTGATTGTTGATCAAGTAACTATTATTAGTAGTTTCATTTTTTTTAAAAGTTGCCGAAATTGTAAATTAAAGGCCTACACCAGATTTTTATAAGCTAAAATAAAATTAACTGAAGTAATTAAAGATTTAAAGCACATAATATGTTAATTATTGTTTTGAGTGGACTAACCTCGTGCCGAAAAAGGTTGGAATCTTTGCTTGGAGAGCGGAAATTGGGTTAGCTAAAGATAACATTGAGTAGAGTCAACATGGTGCCTATTTCGCGGTGATTCGGAGGAAACAGCTTAACTCATATTGCTGTCATGCAGCTTTACCCAAGCAGTTTGGCACGGCATAGTACCGGCTGTCTTCGTGTTCCCGACTTGGATATTTTGGAAGTATTATCGGCTGTCCAAACGCTGTTTTTCACACGGTTGCCTCACGTCAATGTGGTGTATTTGGAAAGCTAGGAATGAAATGGTGTTCGTCATAGATCAAAGTGGTCAACTGTTAATTGGGAGAGGTGGCAATGTGGCATGTGCTTAATTTAGAAGTGTCATAAATGTGTCATATGGATGGGGGGGGGGGGTTAGGGGCTTAAAAATGTTGCACTTACAGTATTATCGGCTGTCCAAACGTTGTTTTTCACGCGGTTTGCCTCACGACAATGTGGTGTATTTGGAAAGCTAGGAATGAAATGGTGTTCTTCATAGATCAAAGTGGTCAACTGTTAATTGGGAGAGATGGCAATGTGGCATGTGCTTAATTTAGAAGTGTCATAAATGTGTTATATGGATTGGGGGGGGTGGGGGGGGGGGGGGGGTGTTAGGGGCTTAAAAATGTTGCACTTTGGTCGTCTGAAGGGATGGCCTTTTCCCAGTAATATAGTTTTGATTGATCGTTCAAAAAAGATTATTAAATAAATTAGACTTTCAAAGTTATACTTATATCAATTGGTTTAAACCAAAGTTATACTCTTTATATGATTACATTGGAATCATATAAAGAGTCAACATGATGTAAACCATTTTCTTTGGAATGTACTTTTGACAAATTTTCCTCTTTCAAGACTCGAACCCCTGGTCTCCACAAGATGGAAACCATTTGGGAAAACCTCCCGATCCATCCTACCAGAGTGGTGATGGCATAGTCGAATATGTGGTTTAAAGTAATTCAGACGTTAACTTTGCTATCTTAGTTGTCAACTTGGTTATTAACTTGTTATACTTTTAGCTGTATTTACATTTTCGTATACAACTCTCACTGTTTCATTTTTATTGTCTAGTATAACAACAAAGAATCATTTGAAGATAATGTCCTTCGGACCGCCAGAAAACATTTCTGGACCAGACGACCAACGTTCTTATCTTATTCTACGTTTACTTGCGCGTGGTTTCCTGATTCTCCCAGTAATGAAACATATACTATTGACTTCAACATATTCTTGTTATGGTAAAAAGAGACACGACAAACGATTCTTGTTAAGAAAACATATCATTTGCACTCGCGTTCACTTCTGGGAAATCATGTTCATTGGTAAAGGAAAATGAATAATAATGAACATGGTGATGATTAACGGTTAACCCCTGTAGACTCCTGATGGATCAGCATTCTGAATTATCCATGGATGCTCAAGAAGCTTGTGTAAAGACAATCTCTTTGAAGTTTCTCTAACAAGCATCTGCGTTTTTTAATAAAAACTTGTAAATATTATTATACAAAAAATCAAAATTTAACCAGGCGCGATAGTGTGAATGTGACAAACCTGACTGATTAGATCCTTGGCAGCTGAGGAGACTACCGGTTTTGAAGGGAACTTCAAATCTACTAGCAAAATCCTGCACAGTTGTATCGAAAGTGTTCAGGAATTTGAATATTTACTCATTCTGATTATGTTCAACGGGTCTTAAACCAATAGCTTTACCTTCTATATGTGTCGGAGTGTTCTTTTGCTTCAAACGGAGGAATACCATAGAGAAACTCATAGCACAGAATACCAAGACTCCATATATCTACACTTGCACCATGCTCAGCACTCTCCACTGTGATTCATTTAGTAAATTAGAATATATATATACAAAAAATCCTTAAAGAAAGAGTTTTGAGTAATAAGTTATTTCATTGAAGTTAAATTTACCCATTTCAGGTGGGAGATAATCAAGTGTACCACACATGGTCTGCCTTCGACTAAACGTGTGCACAGACCAACCAAAATCAGCAATCTTTAGATCACCCTGAAAGAGATAACAAGTACACATCATGTTTATGCCACGTTATTAACCAAACACAAAATAAATAAGGTTACCTGTGAACCAATTAACAGATTCTCTGGTTTTATATCTCTATGAATAACATGCTTCCCATGACAATAAATAAGAGCACGCGCTAATGAAGCAACATACTATCCGCAAAATAGATCAATATTAGTCGAGAACATCTCAAATTGTATAAATTAAAAACCAGAGAACTCTACAAAGAGCTTCAAAGGTACACATCATGTTTATGCCACGTTATTAACCAAACACAAAATAAATAAGGTTACCTGTGAACCAATTAACAGATTCTCTGGTTTTATATCTCTATGAATAACATGCTTCCCATGACAATAAATAAGAGCACGCGCTAATGAAGCAACATACTATCCGCAAAATAGATCAATATTAGTCGAGAACATCTCAAATTGTATAAATTAAAAAATATTAAGAATATGAAACGCTTACGGTAGCAACACGTCGCTCACTGAAGTGTTTGCACCTTTGAAGCTCTTTGTAGAGTTCTCCTTTGGCAGCATATTCCAGAATCAGGTAGACTCTATTCTGCTTAAATTGTTTTATGTTTTAAAAAGTATATTTGCAGTTGATATAATAAACAATGAAATAGTAGAAAGAATATATACCTGATCATAGAAGTAACCATAGAGTCAAAGGATATTTGGGTGTCTAAGATGGCATTGTATTTCCACTTCCCGGCGAAGTTGGTGCTCCACTTGAGATTGTTTGAGCTGGCTTTTGAAGAGCACCTTTAGTGCTACAATATGGTTGCTCTGTTTCAGAAAAACACAAATATTATTCGCAAACTGTTGTGGTTTAGCCGAGGTATAAAAGGAGTGATAGTGGAATTGTATGCATATATAATGCACCATTTATAACCAATTACGCAGACCTAGTGATCGAAAATAGATGATACAAAAGATCTAGACTCTAAACAAACCATGTTTAACATGATATAAAACTCATCACCAATCTTTTAGGTAGAAATGTTACATATTATCTCTTATAAATACACAATCTTCTAGGCCTGTAAACGAACCGAACGTTCGATGAACTGTTCGTGAACCGTTCGGCGGGAATTTCGTTTATGTTCGTTTATTTATTAAACGAACGATCACGAACAAAAGTTTGTGTTCGTTTAATTAAACGAACGAACATGAACACATGTTCTGTTCGTTCATTTATGTTCATGAACGTTCGTTTATGTTTGTTTATTTATGTTCGTTTATGTCTGTTTATTTATGTTCGTTTATGTATTAATAGAAAATGATTTAATTATTATCTGGATGAGTCATCTAATTAAAGGCTTTATATATATATTTTAATTTGTGTTCATTTAAGTGTTTTCATTTATGTTCGTTTATGTTTGTTGTGTTCACTTACATTTGTTCATCTATGTTCATTTATGTTCGTTTATCTTTATTCAGTTATGTTCCCTTAGATGATTAAAAAACAAATATAACGTACACAAATGTTCTTTTTTTAAATAAAGGAAAAGGAACATAAATATTTTTTCGATTAAGTGTTCGTATTTGTTTAAAGTTAAATGAGCGAACACGAAAATGCCCTTGTGTGTGTTTGTTTGATTCGTTTAAAGGCTTTCATTATTCACATTAAAGAATACGTCGGTCTCAATCTCTAGGCTCTTTTAATTTAATTTGTGTCCGCTTGTGTTCGTGAACCGTTCGTGAACACATTCATTTTCTTGATGAACGAACACGAACATAAAATCTCGTTCGGTAAGTGTTCGTGAACACATATTTCCTTAATGAACGAACACGAACAAGGCCTTGTTCATGTTCGTTCGGTTCGTTTACAACCCTAAATTCTTCCATAAAAAAACAAACGCTGTGGATGTTAAGATGAGTGATTGCAATATACATTTCCTAAAACTATTATTAAAATGTACAAAAATCAATAAAACACAAAAGAAAATCAAAAGATTTGCTTGCTACAAAATATTTAAAAACTATTTGAACATACTAGTAGTAGTATATATTTGTAATTACAGGAACAAAAAACAAGCAAGAACCTAAACAAACTAAACTTTAACATAACATATGATAAAAGTGACATTATTAGCTGTAAAGACTAGTTAAAAGTTATATATATAAAATAAAATATACTAACCTTCTTTTCCTTAGCAATATAAACATGACCAAATTTGCCCCTTCCAAGTGGCTTCCCAATGTCAAAGTCATTAAGTGTCCATCTCTTCTTTTCTGCTGCTGCCTCTTTAGAAGCCGCCTGCACAAATACAACACATTTAATCAAATGAATCCACAATAATACTTTGAATATATACTTAATTTGCAGTTGAAATGAAACACATATCATATCTATCTAAAAAGTAAAAACAGAGAGAGAGAGAGAGTATTTAAAGAGAGAAGCAAGCAATGGTGCATAATTAATTAGAAAGGCAAACCCTAGAAACGTATAATACATGATTCAGACGGAATTAATATAAAAGTAAACCCTAACACAAATCCAGCAAAAAACAACCATTAATATACCTGCGTTGTTTCCATTGCGATTGCCATCGAAGGAGGACTCTAGAGAGAGAGAATGAACGCAAGCAAACGAAGAATGTGAATTCGTTTGAATGAACAAGTTTAAACAAAGAGAAAGAATGGTAACGGTCAAATTATTGGAAAGGCGTCATTTTAAATCAAAACTATTACGCACCTACGACCCCCTCAACTTTTACAATCTTTCTTCTTTCACCCCTTACTAAACTTTTATATTTTAGGTATATGATTAGGGGTGTTTACGGTCCAGTTTGGCCGGTTTTTAGGTCAATCCTTTACTATAGGTTTTTTTATTACTGGAAACTGAAATGAACCGTTTAAGTTCAAAACCGAACCGTTACTAACGTTTTGGTTTCGGTTCAACTTCATGATTTTGGTTCATTGTGCTTTAGTACAAGTTATCTAGAATAAAAAATGAAACATATAGAAAATGCTAAAAGTAATCGTTGTCCAATGTCCATAAGTTCTTAATATAATTAAAGCACACAGAGAACTTGATATGCTCATTTTCCTCAAACTAGTACAAAGAAATGTGTAGTGAATTGGATCTGCTATTTCGGTTGAGACTATTACAAAAGAAAATTTGCTAGTAATTAAAAATAGATTATAAATTAATAAATAAGTCTAACATCTATAATATATAAAAACGAAAACATAAAAATCCTATGTGTCGCGATGCGGTCGCTCCCCATTTTTTTGGAGTCACCAGATTTGCTTGATTTTTAAATGGAGGCTTCTCATGCATTTGACCCGAATTCATGGGTATGGGTGTTGGTACATGATGTCAGTAGTTCAGTATCTAGTGTTATGTTTGTGTCTGTAATCGTGTTAGTTTGTTTTGGTTTAGATAGGTTGTCTCACAAGTTCGCCTGATATAAGCGAACTTGTGGACAAGCGAAGTTATTGACAACTTCGCCTAGTCTGTTAGGCGAAGTTGTCGTAACATATATATACATATGTTACGGGTTGTATGATATAGTTTTTTCCAGTATGTGTAATTGTGATTGAACGTCACGTGTTGAAAGATTGCAATACAACGTGTCTTTTGAGTATTGTAACGTGTATTTGTGCTTGGTTTTAACGTATATCGCATCCTACGCTCGTATCGTCTTACGTAGGGATTCCGCACCTACGTAGTACGAGATACTTCCGTGTAGATCCGGCTGGGAACCTACAATTGGTATAAGAGCATTTGCTCATGATTGTGTGGTTTGGGATTATCACACGAGTGTAGAAATTGTTCCGTTCGACTATTCGCTGGACAAGTTTACGTTGAAATACCGAGTTTTTGTGTCCTACCCATCTCCCACTATCAAATATAACCCATTACACCTTCGCATACCTCGCAATATGTCAAATTAAAACTTGCAAAAACCTTGTGTTCATCAGGCGAAGTTGCCGTCACTGTTCGTAGGGTTTGGGCGAAGCTATAAGTTTAAGCGAAGTTATCAACCAAGTGAAGTTGTCATCAAGCGAAGTTGTCATCAAGCGAAGTTGTCATCAAGCGAAGTTGTTATCAAGCGAAGTTAAGCTTAAGCGAAGTTAAGCATAACTTCGCCTACTGATCACTGTTCAAATTAAAAAAAAAATTGTGTGGTTTCAAGTCGTGTTTCTTTCAGGGATGACTTCGATAAACATTACGGAACTGGTGAAAATGGAAGTTGAGGCCGGTTCAGCAACTAAGGCTCCGAAAATGCTTAAGGGTACCGATTTCGTTGCTTGGAAAGATCGGTTTGAACAGTATGTTAAATATCAAGATGCTAAGATGTGGGTGTGCATACAAGATGGATACATTCCACCAACGGCCTTGTTTGAGGGTCGTGAACAGATTAAGAAGTACAATAAGATGGAAGAGGAAGAAAAGAAGATGTATGAGGCAGAAAGTAAAGCTCATGTTGCAATAACAATGGCTCTTCCACAAGAGATTCTTCATACATTCAAGAAGTACAAAACTGCAAGAGAGCTATGGGAAGCGCTAGAAAATCGATATGAAGGTAATGTGGGGATACGTGCATCCAATATTAAGCTACTAAAAACCCAATTCTCGGTGTTCAAATATTTGAAAAATGAATCACTTGATGATATCATCACAAGATATTATCACCTGATGACCGAACTTAGAAACTACTCAATTGACTATAAAGAAGAAGAGATTGTAGAAAAACTTCTTGATGCTCTTCCATCGAAATGGGAAATGTACACGGTTTTGATGAGAGAAGATAAAGAGTTTGCCAATATTGATTTGGAAACAGCAGTCAATAAATTACGAACTTTTGAACTTAACATGGTTCGGAAAGAGACACCAACTGATCAGGTTCAGGATCCAGGAATGTATGGTGCAAAAGTTACTTCAAGTTCAAGTTCAAGTTCAAAGTCAGAATCCTCTGCTTATTACTCAAAAGGAGACTCAAACTCAAATTCAACTCATGAGGGTCATGTGACTCTCAACATGGATGGTGATGTATGTTTCGTAGCTGCAGGAAGTAATTCTTCAAAACCTCAAACCACAACTGGTTACTATACATCAAATGTTCCAACCAACAACTACTCACAGATGCCCATGAGTGTTAAATCAGCTGAACAACAGTTTGCTCTCTATGCATCTTTCATTGCATCTTATGAGAATTACATCAAAGGTAAAATAGTCGATCCTGCAACTTTGGACGAAGACTATGATCAAATCGATGCTGATGATCTAGAAGAGATGGATCTGCAGTGGCAGATGGCTATGATAGTAAGAAGGATTAAAAGATTCATGAAGAAAACGGGTAGAAAGTTCGTTGGAGAAAGACTAGGGTTTGATAAGTCAAAGGTTAGATGTTATAACTGTCAACAGAATGGTCATTTTGCTAAGGAATGTACAAATGAAAGAGTCGAACGTAGTCAGAACAGGCCGGCATAACAGAATGGGGGAGGTAGTGAGAATAGGGCTATGGTATCTGACACAATGGTGGGTACAACTGGAATCTACAGGTTGAGGAAGTCTTCGAACATGCAAATTTGGTGAACATCGAAACTGCAGGAAATGAGAAAGAGACGTGAGAAAATCAAGCTTATATGGCAGAAGTGAACGATCAGCTCTCTGAGGTAAGTTCTGAACTTCATTGTATGCAATGTGAAAATCTGTCTGAACAATTGAAAACAGTAACTGATCAGTTTGTTAGTTTGGACGCTCAATTTAAAACGTTAAAAGAAGATCATCATTACACTAAAACTAGAGAAAACAGTTACTCGGTAAAAATAAAAGCTAGTGAAAAAGATATCAGAAGTCTTAAAGCCAGTCTAGCTGATAAAATACAAGTAATTGATCTTAGTTATGAAGTGTTAGAAGAAAAAAACAACTAATTGCTGAAAGGGATAAACAGATAGCTGATTACCAGGTAAAAGTGGTGGAATTAAACAGAAAAATCGAACAGTTTAGAAATTCCTCAGCAATGCTTGATCACATCGTAAGCGTTCAACGTTCCCCAGTTAACAAAGGGGGAATTGGATTTTCTGAAGTTCCACCACCATGTAACCATAACTATACGTATGATCCTAGTAATCAGAAATCTGTTGATGTTGAGATTAGTCAGACAGTTCCTGTCAAATTTTCGATTAAAGAACCTGAAGTTAGTAAAAGGAAACATGTAAGCCTGTTTCGAATGTTAAGATTTCTGTTCCTAGTTCTGTCTCATCAAATTCGGACAAGACATCCGAAACTAGTGAGATAAAAGAAGGGGTAGTGTTACTAAAACGTGGGGAGGAATATAAGCAAACTGAAAAGAACTCTCCCCTAAACCCGTTTGTCCCACCATATGTTAGACAAACGAATAGTAATGCAACCTCAACATCTGAAACAACTGTTGAGACGAAAGTTGAACACAGGAGTTGTTTCAGATGCAATCAAATAGGACACCTTATTGCAGATTGTCCTCTAAATCAGAGATTCAGAGGTATGAGGCCTCCGAAAACTGAGAATAAAACGAATAGTAATTACTATAATGATAAGAATGCTAACTCACCAAAGTTCAGATATTGGACTAATCCAAGATTTCAAAGAAATCGATCTCAGTTTTTCCCAGTTAACAACCAAACCAACAATTATAACTCAGTTAATCCACTAAGGTTTGGATGGCCTCATAGTCAATTCTCAAGAAGGTATCCTTCAGAACTTACAGAAACTACTCTCAAACTGCCTTTGGGCAATCAAAGTACGGGATGCCGTTTAACAGATTTAATCGACCCAAGACTAGTAGGTCTTGGGTCCCCAGATTTTAATCTTTTCTTTAACTGTGCAGGAACAGTTGAACATGATTGTAAAACTTCGCCTTATACCTAGCTTCGCCTGGTTCCTTATATTGTTTAAAAGCTTATCTGTTATCAGGCGAAGTTATAGTAAAAGCGAAGTTGCTCTCAACTTCGCCCTTTCCCTAACTTCGCCTGTACACCAGAAGCTATCATAACTTCGCTCATGGTAATAGGCGAAGTTGTGATCTGCTTTGATGAATTTTCTAACTTAGACCGTTTTTTATGCAGATATGGCAGCTGTAGCAGGAGCCGGTGGTGCTGGTGGTGACGAAGGTGGTGATAACAACCGTCAATTCTTTCCGGGTCACAATATGTACATCACGCTGGACCCGGATGCTAGCGGTGTTGATGATTATCTCGAGATCATCTCTTTCCTTATCCGCTCGCGTATCTTCCATGCTATTACTACAACTCTGCCCATTTCTCTGCCGAACATTGAAGACTTCTGGCAAACGGTAGATTATGATTGTAGAGTCGAGCCCCCAGTCATGCGCGCCACAGTTAACAATCAGGAGGTGCAGTTCTCATCTGAACAGATAAGGGTTGCCTTGCAGTTTGGGAATGAAACTAGAGATGATCCTACAGACTTTACCGCTCCATTCAGAGATGGTGCATTTTTACGAATGGGCTATTCCGGTCCATTGGGTGACACTCAGAGGCGTAAGGGATTTTTGTTGGATCAATGGCGTTTTCTCATGCATGTGATGATCGTGTGCATGTCGGGTCGTAAGGCTGGTACGGACGGGATGGGTGCGACGATGCAATCGGCAATGACAGCACTGACTTACAACAAGCCTTACAGCTTCAGTCAGATGGTGTTTTATGAAATAGATCGTCAGAGACGTGCGGTAGCTCGTGAAAGATTCTTAATGTATCCAAGATTCTTACAAATGATCTTGAATCATGTGGCTCCTACGCTACCTCAGCGCCGTCCCATTCGATATGTAGAGAGTGTCAGTAAGAGGATATTCGCACAATGCAGGTCGTCGAGTGCTCGAAGTAAACCAGAGCTTCGTCCTCGGCATACTCCGTTATTCGGGTATTTGATAAACCCGACGTATGTTGCTCCTCGTGGAGACGAGTTTCGGGATCCGGCACCGCAACAGGCTGTTGTTTCTCAACCACCACCTGTGGTACAGCAAGCATTGCCTACTGCTCCTGTTGTGGCACCGGAGGAACAAGTAGACCTTGAAGCTGCTTTTGGTGGCCAAGGGTTATTTGATATGGAGCGAGTTGATCCTGAGGCAGAGATTCAGGTCTCAGTAGCAGAGGTTTCTGGTGTTGGTGTGTCGATGGTAGCTACGTCTGTAGCTGATTCTGAGAGAACCAACTCTGACTCCTCAGCTGATGATATTGCTGAAGCTAGACAGATTCTGGTCGCCCAAGAAAGAATTCATGGAAAAAGAAAGAAAGATACAGATGACAGTGAATCTGATTTTGAGAAGGAGTTAGATCGTTTGATTCGTCGATCGAAAAGGGTTAGAACGGGTGAAGGCTCAGGAGCTGGTGAAAGCTCGAGGGTGGTTCATTTCTCTCCACCCGCCTTATCTGGTTTGACTATGGTCCCTGCATCGATGACTGTGACAGGACCGATCACCTCGGATGTTCCCGTGATATCTACATCTTCTTCCTTTGGCATTCCACCCACTACTTTTCAGTTATCGGCTCCAGAAATTGTTTCCTTGCCACCTCCTACTCTTACTCCATCGGAGGTGGTGGCAAGATTTGTTGAGTCGACTTTGGTTGCCACCGCGGTTTTATCTGTTACAATACCACCTGCGGTTACTTTTCAGCCTGTTTCTGATGTTCCGGCTACCTTGGGAATCCCTCCACCATATGCTCAAGACACTTCTCATATGAGGTTTGATTTTGATGCAACTTTATCTGACTCGGAAAGGATAGCAACTCTTGAAAGGGTCGTGGCAGAACAGTCAAGAATCAACTTGATCCAGACTCACGCTATCCAACGCCTTGTTGCAGAAAATCAAATTCAGTCGTCCCTCCTGATTGAGCACGGTAAACTTTTTGATGCTTTAAAACAGTTCTTAGCATCTCAGGGGGAGACGAGCTGCAAGGGCGATGAGTTGAGGACGAAGAAGAGTAATGATAGAGACGATGATCCCAATGCATCGAAAGGTGCAGGTGGTGAGTTGCCAAGAACTGAACAAAGTCTTGGGACTTCCACATCTCAGGGGGAGTCAGCAGGTGCAGCAGGTGGATCAGGGGGTGATGATGTGGTGGTAGTGGATGATGAGGAGATGTTGGATGACGATATTGTAGGTGACGACGATGTATTACCGGTTGAAGAGATTGAGAAGATAGGAGCCGAGATTTTGATTGACAGTGAGATTGAAGAGGGAGAGATTGTGGAGGATAATGTAGAACATGATATTCCAGATATTGATAAGTCAAATGTGGGTCAAGATATGGGAAGTGATGAGACTGAATGGGAAGAGCAGCTGAGATGGAAAGAAGGCTACGCTCAATGGTTCGTAAAGACAAAGAAGCCGGCGGTTCCAACCATGTTTAAAAAGAGTTATAATATCAAAGGGTATGCTGAATCGACGAAGGGGATTATATGCTGGTTATATGATGAGCAGTTGAGGCTATTTGTGATTAAACGTTACGATGGGATTCAATACTTCAAGAGGTTGTTGAGATCGTTGAATACCTTGCCTGAGTGTGAGGTGAAGGATTTGGCCAAGTTGGGGTTGATAATCAGGAGTGATGATAATATGGCTAGGATTATTGGGAAGATCGCGTGGAAAGAAAGTATAAAAGAGAAAAAGTTAGAGTTGTTAAAGCCGCAGAAAGGGAAGCTTGTTGAAGATAAAGACAGAGGAATGAGAGCTGATGGCAAACCTTGGATGGTAATGAAGTATAAGCCTATCCGGTGTTTAAAAGAAGTGCCGATGAAACAAATGCCCAAGGATGTCTTAAAGAATCTGAAATGGTGGTATGTCGATAGTCAAACAGCTGAAGCGGTTATGGAGGATGAAGATGAACAAGAGGTGCTGAGAGTGTAAGATCCTATGCACTTGGTGAATTTGTCTCAAGCTGACTTGCAGGTGCTGAACAAGAAAAAGATATTCTATATTCCTGCGTGGAAAGATGAAGCCAAGAAATATCAGAGAGTAGTTTCCGTTTGTGTCAGAGAAGACGTTCATGCTTGAAGACGAGTGACTCGAGATTTTTGGGATTACAAGACAAGTGATTGAAGATAGAGATATGAAGCTACTGCCAAGGGGGAGTCTGTTGGTACATGATGTCAGTAGTTTAGTATCTAGTGTTATGTTTGTGTCTGTAATCGTGTTAGTTTGTTTTGGTTTAGATAGGTTGTCTGACAAGTTCGCATGATATAAGCGAACTTGTGGACAAGCGAAGTTATTGACAACTTCGCCTAGTCTGTTAGGCGAAGTTGTCGTAACATATATATTCATATGTTACGGGTTGTATGATATAGTTTTTTCTAGTACGTGTAATTGTGATTGAACGTCACGTGTTGAAAGGTTGCAATACAACGTGTCTTTTGAGTATTGTAATGTGTATTTGTGCTTGGTTTTAACGTATATCGCATCCTACGCTCGTATCGTCTTACGTAGGGATTCTGCACCTACGTAGTACGAGATACTTCCGTGTAGATCCGGCTGGGAACCTACAATGGGTCTTACCAAACCCATATATTATTTAAACGGGTTATAACATCTCATTAATTAAAAATTACCCTCACCAAATTATTGATGTAAAAATCCTATAAAATAGGATATACTAAAATTAATATCTTATTTATTTTAATATATATATATATATATTAATTAAATTAAAAAACCAATTTTATAGTAAAAAAATAAACGGGTCTTGGGTCTCATCAAACCATGCTTGATTTTTAAATTGAGGCTTCTCATGCATTAGACCCGAATTCATGGGTATGGGTCTTACCAAACCCATATATTCTTTAAACGGGTTATAAAATCTCATTAATTAAAAATTATCCTCACCAAATTATTGATGTAAAAATCCTATAAAATAGGATATACTAAAAATTAATATCTTATTTATTTTAATATATATATATATATTAATTAAATTAAAAAACCAATTTTATAGTAAAAAATAAACGGGTCTTGGGTCTCATCAAACCATAAGTATATTATTAACTTTCATAAATATTATTTATAATTAAAAAACCAATTTTATAGTAAAATAAATAAATGAGTTTGGATCTCATCAAAACCATATAGCTTTTAAATCGGGTTATAACATATCATTTATTTGTGAAACAATTTATCACCAAACTATAAGTATATTATTAACTTTCATACAATAAAAAAATATAAACTCAAAAAATAAATAAATATTAGAACAAATAATATAAAACAACCCCTGTAATACGGGGGATAAAAACTAGTACACATATATTTATATATGTATAGGAAACATCTGAACGATTAAAATATAGTGTAAACTTTTATGGTTCGGTCCGGCTTAATACGGCTAGTTTTGGGGCATAAACTGTAAACTAAACCGTCTACTACGGTTTGAAATTTAAAACCGACCAATCAAAAGTTAATAACAAAAAACAACAATGAAACCGAACCAATAGCAAGTTTGGTCGGTTTCATGGTTTCAAACCAAACCGTTAACACCCCTATATATGATTATCAGTCCATGATATATAGATTAGGAAAATCCTTTAAATGACACATGAAAAGCCAAGGCCCTGAAAATTAACATTGACTTTTCAACTCTTATCAAATGAACATGTACTCTTTGTGTGTGAATGTTGATCCATGGAGGTGTTTGTGCGGATTTGTCAACCACATCGACCTACTAGGAAGATTCCGCATCGTAATTCTGAAACTTGAGAATTAATCACAATTGTGTATGTGATCAAATTGATGAATAGAATCACAAAGATGCGCGCATGTGATCAAATTTACGAAATAGAATAACAAAGGAGTGTGTGGATCAAACTAATAAGATAGAATCACAAAAGAGTATGTGATCATTGTAATGAAATATAATCATAAAGATGCACGTGATAAAAAAGGTGACTTTTTAGAGTGAGTAGTTAATGGCTTAAATGCATTGTGTGATAGTACTTCTAACGTATCAAACTTGTGTAACTAAGGTGTAATTTGATGGGATAGGATTCCATTGATGTACCAAGTTGAAAAATGCTTGAATGTGAAATTTTCATGAAATATGTTGTAAGTGGTGTCTCCATAAACATTTAATGGAATCCTAATGAGAGTGGTGCACACTAATATGTATTAGACTGCCATTTTCACCCAACATTGATATGTTGTTAAGCATGGTTAAGCATAATTAAGTCTCAAGATGGAATTCTAAACCAAACTTTTGACTCATGAGTGATGGAGCCATGGAGGAGAGAGGGAGAATGATAGTTTCACTCATAGAAGCACTGGTGAAGCTTGGATGAAAACTAGGATGTAGGGCGGAGCACCCCTAGGCCACAACTATGCTTTGCTACATGGGAGTCACCCACTCACCCCTTTGTTAAGGTGCTTTAAGACGATAGTAATAGTATTGCTAAATTAATTTTAGATGCTTTGCAATACAATGATAACCTCCTTTACTAACAAACCATGTCACTAATTTATAATTCTTTTTCTCTATAAACTTATTTACGTAGTGTATGAACATTAAAGGAAAATCAATATAAAAAGAATGCATGTTTTGTAGTCATTAATTTTCTCACATTGGAGCATACAACAATAAAATTATTAATTGGAGGATTCAGAACACAAGCAAAGAGAAGCTCTACGAAAGTAGAGAGGTTAAAATTGAAGATATTATTGACGATATCAAATATTTGGGTTTCTTCTAGCTTAAGAACATGTCTGAATACCCTACGAGAGGTTGGCTTGAATGGTGTAAAAATGCCTTAATGTAAGTTTGTATTTTTCTGATTGGTGGTGGTCTCTCTGAGCTTTGTGGAGGTCCTTACCTTCCTTTGTTTGTAGTTGTGTTTTTCTTCCTTAGAGTAAGGAGTTTTCAGGGGTTGTTCTTAAGAGTTTTTACATGCCATCTGTTTTTAGTTATTGTGAATATCATTTTCATGACTCGTTTTTAAAAGAAGTTCTTAGGTAAAAACAAGAAAACAATGAGAAGGAGATGGGGCCTTTTGCAGGTGGTAGGGTCGGGTGGGGGGTTTTAGGTGTAAATAATAATGGCGATGATATGATAATGTTTTTGGATGTTTATAAGATTTTTTGTTGAGTGAGTTTTGAGTGTTTTTAAAAAAATGATATTTTTATGATGTGACTTGACGGTTTTTTTGTGATTTTATACCTCTTTATATACGGATGATCTAATGAAGTTTAAAAACTATAGATTTAAAACTGTTATAAATATATATTATTGTGGTTATCAATACCAAATATAGTTAGGTTTTTTCTCCAAATTATCTTCTTCTATATATACATATTATTGTATCATATTGTAGAACACACCTAATTAATGAAATCTCCATCTTTCTCCTTACATGTCTTCTCTTATTCTTTAGCTATTAGGCTTGTTTCACAACACGTTATCAACACGAGACTCTACACGAAGATGCGGTGGAGCACCAATCTAAAGATCTCTACGAAATCGATTACAGGTCCTAATCTCTATGTAAGACGAATTGATTAACGGGAGTTATGCAAATTTCGCTCGTTTCTTCCGCTAGTTAATTAGGTAACTATTAATTATTTCACCTTTTATTATAACTAGAGAGTTTTAAAATATAGAAAGTGCTCCATGAGTTGGTCGGTCAATTGATTTCTTTCGTTTTAAGTTTTTTCCCTTGTTGGTTTACTTCAATGGGCATGTGCCAAATTCATGTTCTTTTAATTGCTGAGATTTTCGGTCCACCATAACTAAACTTTGATCTACTCTAATCTTTAGATATATAATTAAATTAATTCATGATTGATATAAACCAAATATGTGTTTTGGTTAATTGTTTATAAAGTTTTAGTTTATAGATTGATTCTGCAGTTTTGATAAACGATTATTTTATATATATTAAAAAAAATACCAATAACTATATGGTTTAGTTATACCAAATTGTTTTACATCTCTGTTTTTTTTTATTTTAAACTGTTAAAGAGAGGAATAAAAAAGAAAAAGATTTATCGACAAACTAATTTAACATGATGATTCCATCCATATATAAATATGAAGAATTTATTAAATACATGTCCTTTAATATAAAGGTATTTTAGGTAAAAAAATAAAATATTTGTTAAGATTATAAACATATAACTGATCTTTTCTTTTCATCCTTGTATATCTTTTCATTCTTGTATATTGAGTCGATTGTTTATTATATGCACGGAAATCTTCTTTTGAAACCAATTTGTTTTTCTTATAATCTTCGTTATCTGTGTTTAAGTTTGTATTTTTCGTGTTGTATTCCGTAGTATAAAATTGCATTATTAGTAAATATTATGCATGTTCGGTTGTTTGTAAGTATTTTGTATATTCCGTTTTAAATGATTATCATCATGATTATGTTATAAATGATGCATTCATGGTTTCTCTGTCTACAAGTTTCTTAATTTTGAGTGTGAGAAATAAATATTACATATTTTAGTCAAAGAATTTATTGTCATGATATTACCAAAATACAACTACCATTTATAGTTTATATATATTAGTATAAGCTTTATCGATCTCTATACTGATTGGTTCATCTCATTTTATGATAATTTTCACTTATTTGTATGAACTATATATTTGTATGAATTATATGAGAATTGAACCTATGAGATGTTAGTTGAGCAAAAGATATATGTTTGTAAACTTAACATTGGGAACTTCATGATACCTCTTTATTAGTCCAAACAACAAGAAAATTTATATGCTATTATAAAACTTCATGGAAATTTGATAGAGATATTTGTCTTTGTTTCAAATTAGAGTGAAAATACCCATATATGAGATATACTTGTCATTGGCTCAACTGTGATAGATTAACACATAAGTTATGTTTATATGCATGTAATCTTATTTCTTGAATCTTCTTAAATGTTAAAATGTCATTGATTGCATAATTTGAACTCGTGTATTGTTGTTATGTGCATATACTGTCAAAGAACAACCAAATCATAGTTGCTATTTATTATCACTTGCATGAAAGGGTATAAAATATGGTTATATGTGTGTCATTTTCCTTGATCTCATTATCAATTTATAGAGATCATAAGATGTTAGATTACTAAAACCTGAAAGATCATGTAGTTATTTCTGATGTATATTATGTGAAGAGAAAGCTAATTTCTACGGAAAATATTAATAAAACAATTTGTGTTGGTCGAATCTCAAATTTGCTTCTAAAGTAGTAATTATTATAAGGTATGAAAGTTTAAAGTAATCTTGTATCAGTGTTCGGAAAAATAATGAAAGCCATGAAACTAATTTGGTTTCATACCATTCCCTAAAGTGAATGCGACGGTAAATTAGTCGGTGTGAATGTAGCAATCATGAACACATATGAGAAAATTATAATAATGATCATGTTAATAATGAGATTGATCATCAGAAGTTTGATGATATTAATATTAATAATGAGATCAACCACCATAAGTGGCAAAGGGGATGATCATGTATGAGAACAAAATATGAGAAGTGATATAATATGGTCGTTTTAAACGATATCAAAATGTTCTCTTGTGTTTTCAATCTTGTATGAAATAAGCATAATACATATACGATCATAAACCTAAAGTTTATGGATCATGAGTATCTTATGACGTGACGGGTTAGACCACACCTAGTCAATGATGTGAAATTAATAAGGAACCAAAAGATTCTTCATTATACATGTAATATTGCTCTCAAGGGAAGTCATTTATTTACCAACTGAATGAGGGTGTGAATCCCTAGATGTTATGGAATTGAGAAAAGGATACACATATCCTAACATGATACCATTTAGTGTTTTGAAAATCGATGCATCGTCTAAATGGTTATCAAGATCGCAACTTCATGTTTGCATGATCTATGGCTTAGCTAATAAGATAGCAAGCATATTATTCCAGATTTGTATATTTACATTCAGTTATAATAATGAATTTGATTTCCAAGTTAATAATGATAATTGGAATAAGTGTTGAACTTCATAACAAATTATGTTCTTACATAAATTGTTTTGTTAAAGACGATTACTCAACGTCTAAAATTGGTTGCAAAGACAATTATCATGAGAGCAAAGGTTTATGTTTAAATTTGAGTACATATGATTTTACATGTCTTATAAACTAATTCACAGCAAGCCAACAAGTTATGATACTTCCTCCCCATTATAACTGGTTTTTGGTCAGTAACCAAGCAATTCTCATCTAATACTTCGCGTGTATTATATACTAAAATTAATCCACCATAAAACACAAAGATAAGGTCACAAAGGAAGTTGGGAATTTATGTCGGTATTAAATATTATTTATGATTATATACTTAGAGCCACTAATGAGATATTTGCTTATGCCTCATTAGTTTTTACTTTAGTGAATCAACATTCCCAACATTAGGGGGAGATATAAAGCAGTTGGAATGAATTATCATGGATCCTCAAACTAAATTACAGGAACTAAAAGTTCAAAGGATAATTCATGAATAAGATTAACGAATGATTACCGGACGATTCACTGACCAAAAGAGTGTGTCTACCTAAGCCACCTATACGAACTGCTAATGCTCCAATTAATAAATGTCCCGAAAGGACAAACGCATATTGATAATAATTCTAATGCACGCTTGTAGCGTGGTAGATTGATCGGTTTCATAGTTAAAATTTCCTCAAAAATTGGAGCAGGTAATAAAGATGGTTAAGTCGAGGTGCAGTAAAAGGTCTCTTGAAAGAGATTAGACATGATGGTTCTTGAAGAACCTTAGGTACCTGAAAACAAAGAGCTCTCAATAAATTATATTGTATCATGTCTATAAAGATAAATGGAATCGAAATAAAGTCGACGTCGTTATACTTTTATTTATATATATAATTAGCGCTTGAAATGATGATGAGGATCAACTAAATCTGCCTATAAAATGATTGGACAAAATGGAAAGACGCAAACAGGGCATAGTTGAATTCTCTAAATAACGGAAAGTTTGTTGGACCAGCAGTCCGTACAACTAAAGTTGTAAAATGTGTTAGATACAAACGAGTATTGTATATGAGTTATGAAAATCCATCAAGTGATATAAGGCAAAATTGATGGCATAAGAATTTTTGCAAAGACTCATGATTAATTACGAGGAGACACATTCTCCAATGGTGGAAGCAATGGCTTTCCAATAACTAAACAGTCTGGTAATATAAAGAGAGAATTGATATGCGTCCAATAAATATTGTTATTCAGTTGATACTGAGAGTTTACAAGAAAATCTATGAAGGATTCGAATTATCAAATCATGAAGTAAGTTCTCGAGAACATATTGATTGTTGTGTATAGAGTCATATTTGAATACTTTACAATTATTGAATATGTTGAACATAAATGGAACTCCTGAAGAGTTTCCTAAGGTAATTCCATACCTGAAAAATTAATTGATTATGTGCATCAACAAGCATACACATAGAAGAGAATGTACGTGATGAGTATAATATCTCAATAAACAAATAAATCGTACAATATGGATTTTTGATATGTTATACAAAATGATATGTTAATGAGCAAGTTTATGCAGCAAAAATCCTGGAAAAGTGAATGTGTGTGCATAATTTGTCAAGTTGAAAAGAAGTCCATGATGGATTGGTAAATGCATGGATTCATGCTTATTAAGTATGGATTAATCGAATTGAGCTTGATACAAATCAAGAGATATTTTGATAAAGATAGAGGGATATAATTAGCCATACTCTTATCAAAATTTCACTCTCAAAAGTTCATTAAAATCATACATTGATGATGTACATTGAGAGAAACTTATGAGCTTTTAAAGAGAAAATTATTTTTCAAAGACCTTGACAAGGTGTGATTATTGCTCGACTTATAGTTCGAGTATATGTGTAATTATATGTTTATAAATCCATCAAAGATCTAAGAAATGATGAGACATTTTACCATGGACAAATTTAATCCTTTTAGCACGTTAAAGGATGTCAAACAATGACTCTATATCATTTCCTATATGAATATGAAATATTATTGGAAATATCATAATGCATATATGCATTATGTCAGACTGTTAGCTATATAGGATTATTATTTTCTTGTTTATATTTATCAGCATGTGTCATGCTAGGAGACATCCGAATGAGTTAAAACATATTTCATGTATGAAAGATATGTGTTTATATTTTACTAACCCATCAAAACAAATTTGGTTAGTCTTGTTTATGCAGAGAAACACATCAGGATCATAGTGTTTACCAGATGAAGCAATAGAAGTTTTCATGTGAAGATCATACAACATTATTCAACTTAAAGATTCAAATGTCAGGTGACGAAGATGCAAATGAGTGACTACAAAAATTTTGGGTAACTTTCACGGAAGATCGATATATACCATTTTAAAGGATATATAAATCAGGGGGAGACAATACGCGTTGCACTCTTTTTCCCTTAGCTATGGTTTTGTCCCACTGGGTTTTCCTAGCAAGGTTTTTAATGAGGCAACATCTCCAAGCGTATTGAGTTGATAACCAAGGGGGAGTGTTATAAATATATATTATTGTGGTTATCAATACCAAATATAGTTAGGCTTTTTCTCCAAGTTATCTTCTCTTATATACACATATCATTGTATCATATTGTAGAACACACCTAATTAATGAAATCTCCATCTTTCTCCTTACATGTCTTCTCTTATTCTTTAGCTATTAGGCTTGTTTCATAACAAAAACAACATTTTTATAAAAAAATATGGTAAAGGAAAAACGGGTCTAAAATCGCCCCGAAAGAAAACCCTTAAAACCATTTACCCGAATTCATCTTCACTCATTTTGTAACATCTTTGCCATCCGCTCGTTATCATTATCAAATATATCTTCTTAATTTACTGGTATAATTTTCTTCTATACTATTTGATTGTTTTATTTACAATTAGGCTTTAATTTGTTCTATAGACAGTAATAGATACATAACTCTTACATATAAATTGGTCTAATTTTAGAGGTTTTGGTTACAAAGGCCATACATTAGTTTTAAGTATTGAATTCTCTTTAAATTCAGATTGTAGGGAATAATAATAATAATAATAATAATAATAATAATAATAATAATGGGAAGCAGAGCATTACTTCTGCTATCTCCAGCATTTAAATCTGATCATATTCTGCTCAATCACTTCACAAAAAAATATGGGTTTCCTCGAACCTTTATACAGACTGAGAGGACGCAAAGAAATGTTGTATCAGGCTGCTTGTCTTCTTGTAGTTGGATCTCCAAGTTTTTGGAATGCTCCAAATTCTACTTGAGCATCCAAATCTGGGTCAATACCAGCAAAAACATCTCTAAACAAGGTTCGAGCACCATGCCAAATGTGTCCGAAGAAGAAGAGCAAAGCAAATGAAGCATGTCCAAAAGTAAACCAACCCCTTGGACTGCTATGAAAAACCCCATCAGATTTCAAAGTAGCACGATCTAATTCAAAAATTTCCCCGTAGGGTTGGAGCCCGGGAGTATGCGGTCCATTCCAGTTTGGAAAGACCAGATGTCGCCCGTTTAGCAGAAACAGCTCGTATCTCTCTTACTCCACAGGAGGTAGCCACTCGATTATTCACACGGTTAAAAACAGTGTTGTAGAACTTGCTAGTCGGGCGGTGGGGTACCAACTAGCGGTTAATCAGATATAAACGTTCACGTAAACATAACAAATCAATGAGAAAACCAAGGTTCGATTGCCTTTTAAAAAATAAAAAAAAGTCTGACTTTTGATAGATTTAGGCCGGTTTGACAGAGTTTGACTAATTACCGACTAATGACACCGATTAGAAAAATAAATAATCAGTAGCTCACCGACTTCCGAGTAGTTGCTGATTTTTTCCGATATTTACAACACTAAGATTGAATGATAAGTTGACTGTATATTTTGGTCTTGATGCGTATAGGCTGAAGAGTTTGCCCCCAAAATTCAGCAAGTGGTAGACTGGTAATCCTCTTTTTCTACATATTTATTTTACTTGATATTATGTGTTTCGATTTTCAACCAATCGAATTGAACTTATCTTGAACTGTTGTGATTATGTTATATGTTTATTTACCATATTATAAGTAAGTCGAGATTGATGAGTTTAAATGGCGTGACTTAACATGTGCTGTGGAATAGGTTTGGGCAGCTTCAAGATGTGGATCTTCAAAGTGTTGAGCCGGCAATACGCCCAGGTGTGTGGACTTTAACATGTGTTGTATATATGGTGCTTTCTGTTAAAAATGTGTGACAATCTTTTATGTTTGGGATAACATACAAATGTTATGTTTCTTGTTATAGATACCGAAGCAGGCAGCTTTCGTGAGGATAGTCCTGAAACATTTGACAACAGGTACTATGTTTTTTATTTTTATTTTCTTGCTTGTTTTTAGGATGCGCGATGGGTTATTTTTGTACATAATAGCCTGAAAACAATGTAATGGTTTTGAAGGGGTATGCACCCGCCTTAACATCGAGCGGGGCGGGTCAACCCATAAGATATAGACAAGAGGCTTGAAATCAGGATGTCATGAAGACACAAAGCCAAAACCTATGCGCGTGGCGCATATCACATATGCTCACGCATCACATATGCTCACGCATCACATATGCTCACGCATATCACATATGCTCACGCATCACATATGCTCACGCATATCACATCTGCGCGTGGCGCATATCACACATGCTCACGCATATTACATATGCTTACGCATATCACATACTCACGCATATCACATCTGCGCATGAAACATCTGCGCGTGAGAATAAAGAGAAGACCTTGCGCATCCCCGGGATAGGCGCATAAAGGACAACACAACAAATGAGACAATAGTCTAATCCAAATCAGGATAAGGACAACCATGATTGTACTCATCAGACAACCTTCCAGAAGGTATCTTTTAAGGAATAAAGAATGTGCTGATGTTGACAGTTGCCAATGAAGGGTGGACAACTCAGCAAAACCCATGTGCCACCACGTGATGGCACATGGGTCAGGTAAAATACCTTGGTCAGAGAATAATCAATGAAAAAGCACCAGGTGTCCTAAGTACACGTGGCGCGAAGCAATAGGAGGAGGCCAAAAAGGCCCTAATTGGGTCTGAGCCCAATCATTGGAAACCCTAATACTATAAATACCACACCACCTCCACAGTTGGGGTCAGGCAAGAAAATATATTCTAAGTCCTTTACTCGTTTTCACATTCTTATCTTCTCCTACAATATCTTATTCTCACACCGGAGGGTTACCCCAAAGAGGACCCCTCTGTCCCTTTCTGAGGGGTAAGCTCACGGTGCTGCTCGTTTTGTAGGTGGAAGAACTCGTATCTCGGAAAACCATCGGTGATATAGCACACTCGTACCCGAGGAACGTTGATCGTATACAAGTAAGTCAATCCACGCTTCTTCATTGGCGCCATCACCTGTTACAACGGCAACAAAGCCACTATTTCATCAATTTTCTCTCTGAAAATCTTCATCATGGTTTCCGGTGTTCGAAACAATGATCAAGTTCTGGAGGATAATGAGCTTGAGGATGTTAATGAGGGACATCAGGTTCTGAGGGCGCCGCGTGACACTGCGCGCACCACCAGTAACCATCCCTTCAACACAACACCTCATAGTCAGACTGAAACTCCTCCAGACGATCTCACGTTCCAAAATCTGACTTGTGCAAAACAAAAAGGACCAATGGGCCCGGAAGTTGAAACCAATGACCCTAAAGAATGGCTCATAAACGAACAACGGCGTTTAATGGACAAATACAATGAGTTGGTAAAACACAAAAAGTTAGCCGATTTAACGCAAAGGCTCGCATTTGATAAACAAACCATTCAGGGAACAACAAAAAAGACGTGCACGCTGGAAGACGGTCATTCTGTTCACACCGAACAAGCTGATATTAGTGATGAGGAAGAGGTGCACAACATGAAGAAGACGCGAGATACTCATGCAGGAGGTTCACAGCTTCGCGCACACATGCACATAGCACCTGGAGCCAAAGCCGATATGGATTTATACACACCATACAACCCACAAGCGAAAGCGCAAGTGGACGTAACCACACCATATAGGCCAGCCATCTTGGTAAAACATTCAAAATTCACTGAGCGCATTGCGATGGCTCCCATTCAACACAAAACCAAGATGCTAAGTGGTTTAGGCAAGTACGATGGTACAACAGATCCAGACGATTTCTTACAAGGTTTTTATAACACTGGAAACCTAGAAAGCTGGACGATGCCAACATGGTGTCACATGTTTGCTCGCTGCCTCACGGGCGCAGTGCGTGTCTGGTTCGAAAGCTTGCCGACAGGACAAATCGATGGGTTCGAAGAGCTATTGGAAAAGTTCCAGGCTCACTTTGTACAGCAGCGCAGACACACGCGCGACCCTGATGACATCATGCACTGCGTGCGCAGGAATGATGAAACCATTGAAGACTACATAACTCGTTTCAATCAGGAATCTCTTGCAATTGGAGGCATCACTGAACAACTCTTGCGCGTGGCCTTTATACAAGGTGCGCGCAGTGATCAACTACGCAGAGCTCTCGTGAGCAGAGAAGGCATGCCAACCACTTGGGCTAAGCTTATGGAAGCATCGCGAGTCTTCGCGCGAAATGAAAAACAAATTGCCCAAGACATAGCAAGAGATAAAGGGCATCAAACAGAAGCACCACGCAACAATGCAAGAAGGGGCAAACAAAACTCCGTATGGTCTAGGTTGCAACAAACCAATTATTTTCCCGCAGAAAATCAAGCGCAGTAAAGTTCACCCCAACCCCAAAAAGACATTCTTAATCGCGGAGAAGGTGACAAGAAGGAAGGCGGCAGAGAGCCTAACAGACCTCTACCAAGAATATGGACTCCCCTCACCAAAACGCCTTCGCAAGTGTTAAACACAGAGAATGTCCAGTTTAAAAACCCCAGGCCATTACTCCATAAGGGACCACCGAACAGTGGCAAATATTGTGAGTTTCACAAATCCACAGGGCACAACACTGATGCATGCCATCATTTGAAGGATGCGATCGAAAAAGATGTGAAATCAGGCAAGTTGGTTCACCTGGTAAAAACTCCAAGACCAGAGAACGAACAACCAGACGGAGCCTCAGCCAGTAAAAAATTCAAAAGAATCTGTGTAGCTGAAGGAAGAAGGCAAGGGCAAAGATCGAGGAAGAGAAGCGCGCAAATCCAAGGGGATTGGCGCGAGCAACAAGTAATCTTTCCAAGAATCAGAGGAGGCCCGTCTAGCAGCAGTCCCCTAGTCATCACTGCACACATCGCTCATTATGAGGTGTCAAGAGTCCTGGTGGACATCGGTAGTGAGTCAGACATCATGTATGAGCAATGTTTCAGGAAGTTGGACCCAGCAGACCAAGCAAGGCTCGAAGTTGTGAGTGCACCAATCTCGGGTGTCTCAAACGAAATTATTCACCCCCTAGGTCAGATACAATTCGAACTAACTATGGGGGATGAGAAGCACAAGCGAGCTGAAATTGTCAACTTCCTGGTCTTGCCCACCACTTCATGCCATAGTATGATCTTGGGTAGAGGAACGATTGCCCAATTCAACGCCATACCGTCACCAGCGCATGGCGCGTTGGGGTTCCCAACACCAACAGGAGTAACATTTGTGTACCGAGATCATTTATGCGCAGTAATAAGTATACCTCGAGAGGGGAGAATGAAACTTCCAGTGGCAAAAAACGCGCCAGAGGAATGGATTCTCAACCCAAAATTCCCAGAACAAACAATCACAATCGGAGCTACGATATCAGATGACACAAGAGTGAGAATGAAAAGATTGCTCACAACGTATATGTCAGTCTTCGCGTGGCAACATTCTGATATGACTGGGGTTCCGCGAGACCTGGCGCAGCACTCTCTCAACACATTCAAGTCCGTGGAGCCAATTGCTCAAAAGAAAAGAGTCATGGGAGACGAGAAGACAAAGGCCATGAATGAGCAAGTAGAAGATCTACTGCGCGCGAATATCATTCGCCCAATACGATATCAAACATGGGTAGCCAATCCTGTGATGGTAAAGAAGAGCAATGGGTCATGGAGAATGTGCATTGATTTCAAGGACCTCAACAAGGCGTGTCCAAAAGATTGTTACCCCCTCCCAAACATTGACATGAAGGTGGACTCTGTGGTGCCATTTAAGCTCAAATGTTTCCTGGATGCCTATAAGGGCTATCACCAAATTCAAATGGCACCACAGGATGAAGACAAGACTGCTTTCAGAACCGACAAGGGTGTTTTCTGTTACACAAAAATGCCCTTTGGTTTGAAGAATGCAGGAGCCACTTACCAAAGACTCATGGATGCAATTTTCAACGAGCAGATTAGAAAAAACTTAGAGGTCTACGTGGATGATTTGGTGATTAAAAGCAGGGAGGAAAAACAAATGCTCAAAGACATCGAAGAAACCCTTCAGCGCCTAAAGGAAGTAAACATGAAGCTCAACCCGAGCAAATGCACATTCGGCGTGGAAGAAGGGAAATTTCTCGGCGTAATGGTCACCAAGGATGGTTTCAAGGTGAACCCAGAGAAGGTGGAGGCTATCCTCGACATGCCCTCACCATCCACCATGAAGGAAGTTCAAAAGTTGAATGGTAGATTGGTATCAATTAACAGGTTCCTAGCAAACCATGCAAGCAAATCTACCCCATTCATTAACACTTTGAGAAATTTCTTAAAGAAAAGCCAATTCAAGTGGACGCCTGAGGCCGAGCAAGCTTTCAGTGAGATAAAAGAATGTCTGATAAATCTGCCAGCGCTCACAGCTCCACTACCTGGTGAAACTTTAACGTTGTACCTGTCAGCAGGAGAGCACGCCATTGGCGCAGTATTATTGGTGGATCGCAAAGGAATCCAAACACCAATTTATTATGTAAGTCGGGTGCTGACAGATCCTGAGACGCGCTACACCATCATAGAAAAGTTAGTTTTATCACTAACGCATGCGTCGCGCAAGCTTCACAGATATTTCAATGGTCATCCTATTGAAGTCCTGACTGGTTACAACATCCAGCAAGTCTTGCGGCGTCCCGCGCTCTCAGGAAGGCTGACAAAATGGGCGCTGGAATTAGGGGAGCACACGATCACCTATAAGCCTCGTCCAACAATCAAGGGACAAGTCTTAGCTGATTTCATCGCAGAAATCCCTGAAGGAAAAGTCGAAGAGGCTCAGCGCGAAGTAGACCCTCCGCAAGCCAATAATGAAGAAAACGTTTGGAGATTATTCACTGATGGAGCTTCAAACAACGAAGGGTCCGGCGCAGGCCTCAAACTGGTGGATCCAGAAAATCATGAGTATACTTACGCAATCAGGTTGGATTTCAAGAGCACCAACAATGAAGCTGAGTATGAAGCCCTGCTGGCTGGTTTGCGCATCGCGCACAAGTTCGGAGTTAAAAAGCTAGAGGCTCATGTAGATTCATACCTGGTAGCAGCACAAGTCAATGGCCTTTATGATGCCAAGGAAAACACCATGCCTCTGTATCTAGAGAAGGCGAAGAAACTCACCGAACAATTTGACTTTTTCAGAATCATACACATTCCGCGCAGTGAAAATAAGTCTGCCGATGCGCTAAGCAAGATGGCATCAACCAGCTTCGATCATTTTGGCAAAGATGTCAGGGTGGAAGTAATGAGCAACCCGTCAGTGGGAGGGAAGTCTGTTCTTGTAATTCATACAACACCTTCATCATGGATAACTCCAATAATGGGATTCTTGAAGGAGGGAAAGTTACCAGACGATCGCGCACAGGCGAGAAAGATAAGACACAAGTCGCAGAATTACGAAGTGCTCGATGGTACGTTATATCGACGCTCTTATCTTGGACCACTCATGAAATGCCTAGACGTGGAGGAAGCAAGCTATGTGATCAGAGAGATACACGAAGGAATCTGTGGAATACATGCTGGCCCGCGCATGGTGATCGCCAAGGCAATGAGCGCAGGATACTATTGGCCAGGCATGTACTTGGACGCGTTAAAAGAGATCCAAAAATGCAAAGCGTGTCAGAGCTATGCGCCAAATGCCATGCGGCCAAAGAACAACTTGATTCCGGTGACCTCTGCATGGCCTTTCCACAAGTGGGCAATCGATATTGTGGGTCCCTTACCACAAGCGCCAGGGCGAGTAAAGTTTTTGGTAGTGGCAGTAGACTATTTCACAAAATGGGTTGAAGCCAAGCCACTGGCAAAAATCACAGCCGAGGCAATGAAGCAATTTATTTGGAGCCACATCGTATGCCGTTTTGGCCTGCCCATGGAAATCGTGAGCGACAATGGCAAACAATTCACTGACAGGAAGATATCCAGTTAGCTCAAGGAATTGCACATCAATCAGGTCTTCACTTCAGTATACCACCCTCAAGGGAACGGCCAAGTGGAACGCGCGAACCAAAGCTTGCTGAATGGGCTGAAGAAAAGGTTGGAGGGAGAGTCCCATGCATGGGTCGAGGAGTTACCTAATGTCCTGTGGGCGCACAGGACATTAAGCAAAACCAGCAATGGCGAGTCCCCGTTCAGCCTAACCTATGGAACGGAGACTATGATTCCAGCAGAAATTGGATGCCCATCCTATAGAGTGCTTATGATGAGTAAGACGGGTAATGAGCAAGAAAGGAGGTTGGATCTCAATTTACTTGAAGGGCGCAGAGAGGCGGCTATCATCAGTGAAGCCAAATACAAGAAAAAACTAGAAAAATATTACAATCAGTGCGTGAAAGAATGTCACTTCAAGAAGAATGATTTTGTCCTTCGAAACAATGAAGCTAGTCGTGCAATACCCCCAGGAAAGATGTCTCCCAACTGGGAGGGACCTTATCAAGTCTCGGAAGAATTGGGAAAAGGCGCATACGCTTTAAAAGATTTAAATGGAAAGAAGATCCCGCGCACATGGAACGCAGCACAACTTAGAAAATGTTTCATGTAAAAGTTGTCAAGTTTGTAATCAAGGCTTTTTAAGCCATTATGAATAATGATACGCGCTATTTTCTCTTAATATGCGTTTTATTACCTTTTGCATACATGTTTCACACTTCCCTTTATTAATTTTGAGCAATATGACAACATTGTATTGACATCAAACTAAAAATAAAACGAAGTAAAACATACATGCGCGAGCTTCAAGTTCAAACGCGTTAACGAGTTTTAACTCTAAAACGTCAGGGCCTTAGCCCAATAATATGAGCCTTAGCTCAGGGCCTTAGCCCAATAATATGAGCCTTAGCTCAAATTACTCATAGCATCCATCCTACGTATTGCGCAGCTGGACCATAAAAATACCTAAGCACAACTAAGGCAAAGCACATGCCAAAGCATAGTTGTTAAGGTCTCAGGTCGGGGCCGCGCATGGGATTATAATGGATATAAGCAGAGTAACACATACTGACACGTAAAGGCTAAAAAACTCATTCATAATTCCCTATAATAAATGCACGATAACGTCGCGCAAAAGAGGAACAATGAAATGCTAAGGCACGTGTCAGCATATTCAGAATATTGCAAAATAACTTGAAATATGACAACTGTTAAGGATTAAATAAAATAATTTCTTTACAACCTTGTTCAAGTTTCAATGTGTAAGCATACCTTATATTCAACGAACACAAACATGCAATATAAAGAGATGAATTGGGAATGCGCAAGATGCGAATAAGGGAAAAACAAAATTTCATTCCAAAAACATAAAAGTTTACAAATTTACAAATGATGAGGTAAAAACTACAAATACAAAAAAAAAAAAAAAAAAAAAACAAGAAGGGCTTTTCAAGTCTTTATATCAATATCAGCCTCTTCATCGTCCTCATCATTACTTCCTCCCTCAGCATCTGGCGCAGCCCGCTCCTCGTCATCTCCAAACTTACCATAATCAAGCTGTTCGTCTTGAATATAGTCGTCTTCTATTATGATAGCGTCAGGAGTAGGTCCTTTGGCCACGCCAGAGCCGCTGGCAGAGGTAGCGTTGCCCGCGCCATCATCATTGCCACCAGTCCCTTCACATTCATCAAGTAATTTCTTTAAAGCGCCAAGATCGGGCTGGTCAGCAAGCGCGGCTATCTGCAAGTCACAAGGAACAGTATGAGTACAAAAGATTATGAAAATAAGTCAAGTAAACTCATTAAGGTTAAAATACCTGCTCAAGGATGGGAATTGGAGTATTCAGGTACTTCTCCCCCACCTCAGCCATGTCAGCGCAGACAACGTCGAGCTGATAAGGGTAGTCGGATGGATTCTTCTTTAGCATGCCATATTCATAACCATCCTTAAACCCTTCAGCTCGACCCACCAAGCGCGACGCTGCATTACAATCCATCACAAGGGTCTGAAACTCGTCTGAGTATTTCATCGCATAAGCGCAACGAGTCACACCCTGTGAAATCAGCCATTGACGGTCCTACGCGAGGGAAGAAACAGACGTCTCAAGAGCAGGGATCTGAGAGTTTAACAACTCAACAGTTTCCTTGGCTTGTTTTAGCTCTTTTTTGTCAGACGCCGCTGCCGCCAAGGCTTCATTCTTTTCCGCTCGCGCAGCATCGAGCTCTTTCTTCAGGCGCGCAACCTCACTCTCCAATAAAGATTTGTCAGTATTAACCTGCGCAATAGTTTGGTCACGCGCCTCTGCTTCCAACTCCAGGTCACGCGCTCGACGCGCGTACTTGGCCGCGTATGCCTCTGCCGCTTGCAGCTTCTCCCGTGCAGCTTGCAGCTCAAGCCCGCGCTTCACAAAAGCAGCGTTGGCATTTGCCCGGTTCTCGCTAAGTTCTGCTTGGAGTTTCTCAGCCCTCTCTCGGGCATCAGAAAGATTCCAAGCAGAAATCTTAGCCTCTTGCTTGGCCTCCGCAAGGGCATCACGTATCTTTATATAATCACTGCGAAGCTCTTGGGAGGCAGCAAAAAACGCAGACCCAGCAAAAAGGTGGTCATTAAGCAAGTCCACGCGAGCGCGGTCCTCTTGAAACCTCCTTTCAGCTGGAGGAACAGAGTGAGCCCAAAAGTCTTCACATACGCCCATGGATTGGAATGAGCTCTCTTCAGTGATATTCCAGCTCGGGCGGTATATGTGATCGGCTCCCTACAAACACAAAGCAACGCAAAGAAAGGTTTTAGTTATCTAAACACTAATTTGGAAGTCTGCACAGCGGAGCAAAATAAACTCATACCTGCGGAGAACCGGCAGAAAGGTTAGCGCCAGCTGGTGAGCTCCTGCCCGCCCCATGAGAAAAAGGCTGCGCCACGAAATCTCGTGGCTCTATAGGGCTTACGCGGCCACCATCAGAATCTTCAAAATTAACCTCCTCATCATCCTCTATAACAGGTCTCTTCTCCTGCGACTTGGAAGAATCAAAAATAGTCTCACGAGGAGGGCTGCGCGCAAGAGGAGGTGAGGGAGATCTTGACGCTGTTAGAGTAGCGCGAAAAATAGTCTCCTGCTCCTTAGTGATCCCAATGAGGGGAGATTCAGTACTTGTGGGAGCAGGAGCAGAACTAACGGCGCCAGCGCTAGCAGTACCACCAGCAGCTTGTGTGCCAGCTATAATTCCTATGAAAAAACCAACAAGGAGAAATGATTCATGACTTGAACTACAGGAAAAGATCAGACAATCAAAGCGCAATAGATACCTTGGCGCACCGCAGTCCGCGAATTAAACATCGCCATGAAGTCCATTTTCCCCCTTTTTGAAGGCAAAGCAAAGGACTTCAAAACAACCTTCGGCATAGCCTTGGCACCTTGCTGCGCCTGAGGTTGAGCCACCAACGTTGCCGGCTCAACAAACATTTGAGTGAACAAAGCTTTATTAATAACTCTATCAGAATCACGCTCATAAAACCACAAAAAATAAACAAAGTATACCTGTTGGAGAAGACGAAACAGCAGGCACAGCACCGCTTCCCTTGTCCGCCGCGCGCAGAGATAAGGTGGCGGCACCATACCTCGTGTGGACGGGAGGACTGCCCACACCTTGAGGCAAAGAAGACGAGGAAAACTTGGAAGTAAAACCCTTGGTTTTCTCAAGTCCCTTCGCCTGAGTAGGAGGAAGATTCTGGGCACAGAGGCATCATCTTTTTTATGTTTTTTACTGGCCCCTGCGCCAGTTTTGCCTTTAGCCTTGTGCTTGAGTTTTTGCGCTTCAGCTTCTTCCTCCTCCACTTCCTCTTCCACAAGCTCCAACTCATAATTAGCGAGCGCATCTACAATACGCGCAACAGAAATGTTAAAACCAAATTTGGTACTCTAAGGGCCTAAGCACAAATACAAAGGCTTACCAGGCGCATCGCTGTCAAAACAAAATTCTAAATCGACAGGGATGAACATATCATCGAAGCGATCAGGGAAAGCAACTTCCCCAGCGCTCAGCGCGACAGAGCCACCTTCCGTATGCTCGTCATAGGCGGCGTGGATGTATTCCTTGCTTTCTGCATAAAACAAGACAAGTGATATCAGCAAAACGAATTATACTCGCGCAAAATTAATGCAATGAACAAACAACCCACCTGAGCCATCAACATGGATGACAGGCTCAGTCCCGCTGTCAATCCACCTCTTGCTCATGCCAAACCCCACCAACGCTTCCTCGCAAATTTTCCTGGCGGGGGATGGTTCAGCAGATAACTTCTTTACCCACGCGCCAGATGGATTCTTAAGAACGTCATCATCCGCGGGCGCGGAAGTAATCGCGCGCATAGTCATGCGGATGGGAATCACACCAGCCTTGATATAAAAGAATTTTTCAGCCCAGTCATGAAGGCTTTTGAAGGAAACAGTGCAGCACTTAACCTTCTGACTGCACGGTGTGAATGAGAACCAAGAATTTTGGATTTTCGGCTTATAAAAATATTGAAAGCGCCGAGTGGTGGGCTCCTCGCGCTGAGCTTTGCACATGAACTCAAAATGAGTCATGCGCACTAATCCACAGGGATGAACCTGAGATATATGAATCCCGTAAAACTGGAGGAGCGCACCTATAAACCTCGTCATTGGAAGACGAAGATTACAGTGGGTGAAAAAATGAGAGTATAAAGAGATATAGCCGGCGGGAGGATCCGCCGCCATTTGCCCGGTCGCCGGGAGCAGACAGCCATACTCAGGGAGAAAACCCTGAGAGGCGACGAGATTATCAAAGTCAGATTGTTTCAACTTGCAGGGAATCTCATCCCATCTCTTCACCGCTTTGTTCTTCCCTCCCTCCTCCGACGAGGCCTCGGCAACCCGTTTACCCTTGCCGGTCTTCTTCAAAGTAGACATAACCACTGATTTTACACGGCCTTTACTAGGGGAAATTGTGGTGTCTGGGTTATCAGACATACAATTGCAAATCGAACAATATGGTTACTTTAAGCACGGAAATCTGGAAGCAAAGATAAAGGCTCCTAATCGCAATGTAAATTGAAGAAGCAAAAGCTCTGAAAATGACAATGGAGATGAAGAAAAAACCGTTCAAAAGGTTTGGTTTTATAGGCCCAGGGGAGAGAAAGAGAAACAAGTAATAATCAGATCTACGCTCACGCGCCCCCACGCGCAGGCGTAGGCCAACATAAGCGCGACACGTGTCCCTGACACTGTATGAGGAGACGTGAAAGGCAACTGTAGCACCTCGAGCACGCGAAAGGCCTGACACATAACGTCTCCATCTCTGATGCATGTCAGCATCAACCAACCACGTGCATTGACGATTCGTTTTAACCAAAGGGATAGAATTTCGCGCAACGCACATAGGAGAAATGAAAAAGAAAAGACAAACCCTATTAAAAGAGCAAACTATTAAGTCTAATATCTATCTTACCTCGCTCGCGCGAGACAAGACACACATTAGACTGGGGAGCTTGAAGGGGTATGCACCCGCCTTAACATCGAGCGGGGCGGGTCAACCCACAAGATATAGACAAGAGGCTTGAAATCAGGATGTCATGAAGACACAAAGCCAAAACCTATGCGCGTGGCGCATATCACATATGCTCACGCATCACATATGCTCACGCATCACATATGCTCACGCATATCACATATACTCACGCATCACATCTGCGCGTGGCGCATATCACATCTGCGCATGGCGCATATCACACATGCTCACGCATATTACATATGCTTACGCATATCACATACTCACGCATATCACATCTGCGCATGAAACATCTGCGCGTGAGAATAAAGAGAAGACCTTGCGCATCCCCGGGATAGGCGCATAAAGGACAACACAACAAATGAGACAATAGTCTAATCCAAATCAGGATAAGGACAACCATGATTGTACTCATCAGACAACCTTCCAGAAGGTATCTTTTAAGGAATAAAGAATGTGCTGATGTTGACAGCTGCCAATGAAGGGTGGACAACTCAGCAAAACCCATGTCCACCACGTGATGGCACATGGGTCAGGTAAAATACCTTGGTTAGAGAATAATCAATGAAAAAGCACCAGGTGTCCTAAGTACACGTGGCGCGAAGCAATAGGAGGAGGCCAAAAAGGCCCTAATTGGGTCTGAGCCCAATCATTGGAAACCCTAATACTATAAATACCACATTCTTGTTTTTTCCTACAAGAAAATATATTCTAAGTCCTTTACTCGTTTTCACATTCTTATCTTCTCCTACAATATCTTATTCTCACACCGGAGGGTTACCCCAAAGAGGACCCCTCTGTCCCTTTCTGAGGGGTAAGCTCATGGTGCTGCTCGTTTTGTAGGTGGAAGAACTCGTATCTCGGAAAACCATCGGTGATATAGCACACTCGTACCCGAGGAACGTTGATCGTATACAAGTAAGTCGATCCACGCTTCTTCAGGTTTGGTGACAGGGAGGCCATAATAGCTGCTATTCCAAGTTATGAAGAGCCATACATCAAAGTTCCAAAAGCCTTGAACAAGGATTAATACAGTAAGGTTAGCATTTCATTTGAAAGAAGTATTTAGTTGTTTTTTTTTAACTTATTATTTGACCATTTTTGACATTTTCAGGTTTCTTGGTGATTGGTCGCTTCTTTCTTATGTGAACGATTCATATGGTTTCCTATTATTTGACGTTTTACTTTTTTTCCTGGTTAGGCTTTGTTGTTTTAGTGTTAAAGCTAATTGTTATTTTGCGCATTTGAGGATTGGTATTGGTGCATAATCGCATCCAATTCTCGATGATGAATGAACGTCTAAACCATTGTTGATCAATTAATGTATTGGTTCAAAATTTTCAAGCATGTTTTTTCAGATGCAGACTGTAGTCTACTTTTGTATCAAGAATGCGAATCAATTTCATAGTTAACAATTTAAGGTATCTTTGTTCATAGAATTTGTTTGAGAGTTGTAATCAATAAAAAGAACATATTTGGTTGGAAAATGAAAATGAATCCTGTCTTGTAAAAAATTCAACTTTTCTTCTACATAGTAACCAAAGAATTTGAAATCACCCCCTCACAACTATTGTCACCACCATCACCATCAACACTGTTTCATTTTAATTTCTTTAACAAGTTTAAATCAAACATGATTGTTTAAAAGTGTCATATACTTTTCAACTCAACTTGGTGACATATTTCAGCTCAAATTCGGATACCATCTCATCTAGTAGTTCCATTTCTAATTCTTTAAACTATAAACTTATCATTACCGCCATAACCATCCGCATAACCCGATTATTTAAACATATCAAACAGGTTGCTTAGAAATTATCAAGTTGTAAATCTGTTAAAGATTACTAAACATGTCATAAGTAGAAACGCATGTCGAAAGGGGTTAGTTAAGCCGCTTTTTTTTTCCAAACTATTTCTAAATGTTTACAACCTTCTAGCCTGTTATATTTAAAAATAATTATATTATTACAGTGATAACATAATTTCTTGGCATTAGCCATTTATAAAATATCGACAAAATCCTGCTTTATTCAAGCTATCAACCGAAACAGTGTAGCTCACTTCCATGCATCATAGCTCAATCCGCCACAACCTATATATTCGATTAACATGTCTGGCCGGCTAACCCAACAACACCAGCCAGTGTGTGGGTGCACAAACAACCATTTTTATATTAAATAATAACACCCACATGCAAGAAACACAATGGTATTAATTAATATGAAACATCCCACATATCTTAAAAACTAAAGGTAGCCACCTTCCTTTTCTCAGTTGGCTTATTACACAATATGTTGAACATATGCATTTTACTAATAAACGTCCAGCATCGTTCCCCTTAATATCGCTTCAGCTTTCCTCACTTCCTTCACTGGCCCGATTACAAAAACCTATGCAAACAAAATTGTGAGTGTCGGGTCGGCTTGACTTCATAACAAGAACGTAAGCACGATGTGATGCAACATTTACTAACCTTGTCTGGTGGTCCCTTGTCACCTCCAATGAATATTTCAGCACTGTCAATACAACAAACTCATTATCATTAGATATAAGACAAAATAATACATATCTAAAAAATAAAATTAATTACTTGCAAGACTCCTTAATAGCCATAATGGAAGCTCCTTTTCTTCCAATAACGCGACCCATCTTCCCTGGTGGAACATCAACGACCGCTAGTATCTCTTCCTCAGGAGCCTTATTATCTGTAAAAATCTCCTCTGCAATAAACAATTTAATTAGAAACATACAAAAAAAGATAACAAAAAAATAAATAAATTAATAAAAAGAACTAACCGGGAATTGGAGGGAGAGGTGGCCAGTCAGCATAATTATTATCACTAATGCAGAAGCAACGACAATATAAAGCACCGCGAACCGCAAGATACCACAATGATTTTTGGTTCATTTTTACCACCATTTTGTTATATATATACAGAAGAAAACGAACATCGTCTGTAGCTGCACGCACCATCAGTTCAGACAATGGCCTATATTTCCAGAAATTTGGGTCCTGGAACATTGTCAGATTATAATTATAATATTATTCCCGAGTCCTATTTTGTAACAAAATGGACATTGATTTACATGTGCACGAACCTGCCTGAGAAGAACTCTAACTTCTTGCTTCTCAAGATAAGATATACCTGTTTCCAAAGCCTAAATGTGAGGATGCAAGTAACATAATAGATTTCAAATGTTATAAAATGCAAGGAAAAAAAATTAAAAATGATAGGTACCGCAGTAACGCGGGTCAGCAAGAAGACCAACAAATGATATGTAGTCGTCTGGTACTTTTGTCACGCCTTCTTGCTCCTCAATCAAAGTGTACGCAATCTGTGCAACAAATAAATAGTTATTATAAGTTATAACAATGATAAATAATAAAAAGTTATAAAAAATATTGACGTGTGATGCAGTGACCGTCACCTGGGTGTCAAATACATTGTTTAACTTAATGTTGAATTGAAAATACAATGCCTACAAAACAGACGTAAATAGAGGACATCAGACGAACAACATTATTTAAAAAATGAAAATGTCGTAACAGAATTAAATAAATCAAAGACCTCACTATCGCGTTTACAGTCATGAATTACTTTCAAGACATTACTAGATTCAAGTGCAGGCTTACACGCTTCCACAAGTGTTCTTCCGCCATCTATTGCATCAACTAAGTATATAGCATCTGGAAAAGCTAACTGAAAACCAAAAATAACAGTTTATTGAGAATATACACTAATAATAATAATAATAATAATAATAATAATAATAATAATAATAATACAAATTTCTAAAAAGTCAACAAATTTACCTGCATGATACATAAAGTTCCATTGCGGCAAAGGTCAACACCTTCACAGTCAAAACCAATCACCAATTTCTTATCAGGGGTCGGTTTCAAAAATTCAGGTGGAAGTTGACTTGCATGAGTAACAATGTGGACCGGAACTCCTTCACCACCTGAAGATAATTTCTAGTAAATATATAAAAGTATAAAATTAAACTAAAAATCCAAAAAAGGACTAAGCGGCCAACTTGCTGCCTGTTTGCCTTCTTTTTCGATGCAAACACTACTCTTAAACGAAAAAAGTTTTTATTTAAAAAAAACCGTTTACCTGTCACTTTATTGTAATCGTTTATCAAAAATTGATCTGGACAAACTAAGATATGGTTATGAAGATTACATATACTAAAAAAAATCTAATTATTTTGCCCTATATCACAGTACAAAAGTAGCTATGAAAATTAAACACTCGGTGAGACGGTGACGGTCTTTTGACAATCCATATCAGTTACTCACTCTGACACAATAACTGTTTTAACTTGCAATAACTGTTTTCAAAAGCAGATGTTTGATTTGACTATCACTTACAAGAACCCTAAAAGCAGCACCAACAATTTGCCCCAAATGGCTAATTTTCCCAAATCAAGAAAACACAAAAAGTTAACAAACAAATTCAATTAAACTGATTTCAAAAGTGGGTATTTACAATCTATGAAATAGTTACAGAACCCATTAATAAAGTCGTGAAATTGGCAGGATCAGATTGGGTAAAGAGTAACTAAACAACATAAGATGAACCCTAAATGATGAATGGGAGTATTAAGATACCGGGGTCAGGCGGAAGTGGGATGGTGGTCAGACGGTGAGAGGGAGTCGCCATGGCGATGATGATGGAACAATCCAAGTAGATCAAGAAATAATTTATTAGAAAGTAACGCCTCCGATCTTTACTGAAAGATAGATATACGACAGATTTGATTTTGTTTTGTGATTGGATTGATTTAGACATGCATTATGAACTTGTACGGTGTACTTTGCTACCATTTATTTTACATTTTAGTTAAGAAAAATATATAAATGAATGGAATATAAGGAAAAATAATTATATGAGGTAATGGAACGAATGAAAAAAATAATGGAATGGATTATTATCGTTTCATTGAGATGTTTTGATTAACATGTAGAAATGAAATAAATTATTACTTTGTGTTGTTTGTTATATAGAAAAAAACGAAATAAAATTAAACTGGTAGTGATTGTCGGGGTAATGGCGGTTGCTGGTGGTGGTGGTGGCGGTAATGGGTGGCAACAACGGTGGTGGTGGTAGGTGGCATACGGTATATTAATGGTGACTGGTGGTGGTAGTGGACAGTGGCGGTGATGGTCAGGAGCGATGGTTGGGGGTAGTGGCGGATGATAGTGGTGGTGGTGGGTGGTGGCAATAAGAGGGCAATGGTGGTGATGGTGAGAGGGTAGTGACGGTAATGGGTAACATCTTGAAAATAACTGGTTAAAAATACCAAGTTTCAATAGTACAAGGACTTAAAATATAAACTCTGGTTTCTTGTCTGGTTGCGATACGCGACGTCATAGATGTATGTCCCGAATCTGGATCACTACAATATGATATCAACACAACAAGTATAGGTGCGGAATACCTATACTTGGTGATTCAAGAACACTAGTAGACAAAGTAAATTAACACGATGTTGCTTCAAAACACACGTATATTGATGAATACGTCAGGTGCTTAAGCACTTACAATATTTGATAACCAAAATGCTAGGAACGAACAACCTTAACCCTATACATGACAACATCTATATATAGGGACACCACCAACTAGCCAACCCAAACCAACAAATGCCCACCGAGAACACAAAGGTGTTCTCGGCTTACATACATACTAAACCCAAACCCAAACTAAACCAAACTACATACAAACTAAGCTCAAACCACATAAACTGGGCCATCTCCCCCTTGGTTTGTAGCTTTATCTCTATTCGTGCTCCATGTAGTCTACATCGGCATCCTTTAATGCTCCAGCCCAGAACTTGTTATTGATGATAGACGCAACCATGCTCGTGTATTCTTTGTCAGCAGTTTCAAAAATTGGGTCGGCTGTAATCTGAAACGTGCTGAGAGTCTTGATAAACTGTTCTCCAAACTTCAACAAATCCTTAGGGTCGACAAACCGGTATTGACCTTTCCCCATTTGTAGCTTAATAATGGCCGTAGCAGTGATAGAATCATAGAACCAGAATCTCATGTTCTCCAACGTGCCATCGGGAATGGCATCTGGTACGGGAATGTAAGTAGCTTTCTTTGTGGGAGGCCACATTACATTCACCATTGTTTTTCCTGTCCTCGGATCTTGAACGCCCTTTGCTTTATTTAAAAATGATTCGACAGTCTTCATATTCAGGAAGCCTCGATCGACTTGTCTTTTCAAAAAATCCCAGAATTCTATGACGCGCTTGTCATTTGATGGATTTGTAAATGGAGCATTTATTAAGTCACTCAAATCCACTTTAGTCCAGGAATCAAAGTCTTTCATCTTCTTATAGTATTCCATTGTTCCTGACTTTCTCTTAACCCACCACATATTCTTATCCGCATCAAAACCCCATGATAGAACTCCAGATCGATCACCGTACTTGTCAGAGAATCCCTTTTGAAATGTAACAACAAATCTCTCTGGGTGATCCGATGATACAACATTCTGATCTGAGTTCTTTGTCACCAGCAATTTCTTCTTTCCCTTTTCAAGTAGTTTTTTCTGAATTCTGCATGATTTCTATTTGGTGACTGGTGGTGCTTCCATGTATTGCTTTAAAGACTCTGATTCTTCTTGTCTGCTAATATCAGTGTTGTCAACTGGACAAACAGTGGAGTCCTTATCTTGATCAGCTGTGTGAGGTTGATACAATACATCTTCATTACTCTTGAATTCATCTCCAAATTTATGAACTAGCTTTTGTTGGAGATCGAGATACATAGCCGTTAAGCCTCCCATGCCAGACTGCAACTCTTTAATCTTGGCGTCTTTGTCTGAGTTTCTAGCCTCAAGTTCCTGAATACGGACATCCTTAATCACCGAATCCTGTGCGAGTTCAAAGACTCGTCGTTACAATGCCTGAACATCTACAGGAGCGTTCTCAAGAACCACACCTTTTCCCTTGTTCTGAAAGTAGTTCTCTTGCATAGCAAGGATTTGGGCAACCTTATCGGAAACACCTGAGCTTGATTGACCCTGAACAGATGGACCAGATGAACCAGAGGGAATATCTGAAGGGTTTGAGCATGGAATTTCTGTCTCAAAATCAAAATCACTGACAAAATCACTAGACAGCAACTCCTGGAAAGATGGTTCAGCAGTAGGGCTGGTAGTTTATTCTGGTGCTGGTATGGGTGTGGGTGTTGGTGTTGGTGTCACGTTGGTTGTTTCGACTTCACGGTCCAACTCTCTAGATCTCAAATCATCCCTTTTTCGTTTACGATGAATGAGATCAGCAGCTGGTTCTTCAACATAGTCTTCCTCAAGATTTTCAGTAACTGTCTGAGGAGGCTTCAGAGCAGTTGACTGGAATAGAGCTTTAGCAGCTTCAAGGGCCTTCAATATTTCATCATCAGTAAGGGTGGTTGACTGACGATGTTCTTCTTCTTCTTCCTCATCATCAGAAATCTCAAATGTTGCAGCACGTGGTTGAGCGGGCGCACGTGCTCGTCAGCAACCTGAGCTACGACAGGCTCAGCTTCGGTCTCAGCAAAACGACCGAATTTTACTAGAGGTCTTAATCCCCTATAAACCACTTTGGCTCCCTTCCTTGACTGTTTCATTAACCCAAAGGAATTGGGTCCCATAGACTTCATGTCCAAGGTCTCAACAGATTTAACCAGATCGGTGTAATGAGAATCAAAAATCATCTGCAAGAACCTTGGATACATCAGAAACATCTCCTTCTTCTTTGCCCTTAGGTTGCTCATCATTTCATTGAAAACGAATTTGGAATAGTTGTAATTCCAATCCATGATCAGAGTAGCAACGGCAAACATTTGGGTGTGACTGATCTCATCTGATCCTTGTCCAGTACCTGGTAATCAAAGAAGAACACTCTAAATGGTGATTAGTGATGAAGGTTTTGATCTCGGCAAAGAGGATTTAGAGAGATGAGAGGGTTTGGATTTTGTAATAAAAGTGAAAAAAGAAAAACCTTTTAGAAATACTTATACCAAGATCAAGCAGGCCAAAAACCCTTAATGGGATCAAAGCAGGCCGAGAACAAAAGGCAGCCCAACTAGAGTCATGACCCAACAAAAGTGACCCAAATCGTTTCAAGCCCAAAATTAAGAAAACTTAATTTACACGAACGTTTCGAGGAGAGTAACTTCGAAGGAAAAAATAAAAATATGCAAGACAAAATAAAATAAAAAAAAATAAAATAAAACTAAAAACAAAATTTCAGTGAAAGACTACTCCCTTTAATTTATAAAGTCGGGATCAAATTTCAGTTCTTAGTAAGACTGCCGCATTTTTATGAAAAGATCCGAACATGGAATCATATCGTTTAAGGTACTATCACAAAGATTCATGTTCAGCGTTATTATGACATCAAGAGACAAACAGGTTGATAGCGTGTATCTCATACTTAGCATGATTTTTCATCGTATTAGTGATATGATTAAGGTTCAGTTCGGCATAAAGCTTAGATGGACATCACTCATGGACCTGTGATGCCTCCTATCTCTTCTCAAAGCGTATTTGACTTTCCCCAGATCAACCCAATTTGACTCCAACCCCCTAGTGCTTGATCAAAAATTTTAAATAAAACGGGCTTAGTTTTTAAGGTTGAACGTTGGACTTAGTGCCAGTAAACTGACAAGCCTTTCATTCGAGACATGACATGACTTACTTGTGTGCCCCCATCTCTGTAATTCTAGTTTGACCCTTTAAGCCTTGATTATGAAATAACATTAATAGAAATAAGTAAATATAATCATTCTTTTTTGCTTCAATAATAATAGTAATAATAGCTTGACGATACAATATTTTTGGTGATCAAGACACTAGGGCTCGTGTATAACTGGGTAATTGCTTTTCTGCCTATCATTCGGAGAGATGTATCTGGAGACATGCACATGTCTTCAAAATGACTCTCCACATTAAGTTTAGCAAATTTAATTTATATCACTTCAACTTTTACGCATCATGGAAAGCTACCATACACATCAATGACTATTCTAGAGCCTTTTAAGCTTAATAACTTCACCCGTTAGGCACACAGAAACAATTTATCTATCACTTTCCAAACGTTGGATCAATTTTCATTTGAAAATATTTTGAAGCTTCTAAAAAACTGTTAATTGAATAATAATATCACTTCCCATGGAGTTGAATAAAACACATGTGTTAAGAATTCAGTCACCCCGGTCACTTTAAGCCTTCAGGTAAATGGCTATCCGTTATAACCACAGGTGGTTAACCGGACCAAACATGCATGAAAACACATGTCCTTCCAACTCAGAGTTACCGACATAATTTTAAGTGAAAGAATGCGAAACACAAAACACATAATAATCGCCCTGGGTGCTTTCAGTCATTAGGTAAATGGCTATCCTGTGAAACTACAAGTATAACACCGGACCAACCATATACAAGTATACGTCCTTCAAACTTGAGCAACCGACATAATATTAAGCGAGAGTGAATCTTGAAAAGCAAAAGAAATTTTTATTTTTTTTTTAAAAAAAAACAACGCACACACACTATTTTTGTCTTTTTTGTTTTTTCTCCCCCTAAATTTGTGCAAATATGTACAAATTTATCCTCAAAAAGACTCAATCCTCGAAACGATGCATTTTAAGAAAACTCACAAGCACATTAAATTTTGTTGTTCCGACCGTTTTGTAAATAAATCCGCCACGTTGTTGTCGGTGTGAACTTGTTCAAGATGAATCAATTTCCGATCGAAACAGTCACGAATAAAATGAATTTTAATATCGATGTGCTTGATTTTAGAATGTTGGACAGGGTTTTTCACAATAGCAATGGCCAAATCATTATCACAAAAAATAGGAGTGTCAAGAAATTCCAAACCGTAATCCAGCAGCTGGTTTTGCATCCAGATAACCTGAGAGTAGCAAGCGGATGCAGCAACAAACTCTGCTTCAGCGGTCGAGGTGGACACTGTTTGTTGTTTCTTACATTGCCATGAGATGAGACGATCTCCGAGAAACTAGCAACCGGCTGTCGTGGATTTCATGTCAATGTCATCTCTACCATAATTGCTATCAGCAAAAGCATAAAGATCAAATTTTGATTGTTTGGGATACCAAAGTCCTAACTTCGGTTTTCCCTTCAGATATCTAAAAATACGTTTAACAACAATTAAATGAGAGAGTTTAGGATTAGCCTGGAAGCGAGCACATTGACAGGCTGCAAACATGATGTCAGGACGGCTAGCTGTGAGATACATCAGAGACCCGATCATCGATCGATAGTACGTTTGATCTACGGGACTCCGTTCAGGATCAGATGACAAAAGCGGTCTCCCTGCCATTGTAGTATTAGCACTCTTTGAGTCTTGAAGTTCAAACTTAGCCAGCATATGTTCAACATACTTTCCTTGATGCAACAAAATTCCTGTCGGACTTTGGCGAACCTGTAAACCCAGAAATGTTGTCATTTCACCCAACGAGCTCATTTCAAACCTTTTCTTGATTACACCCTCAAATTCTTTGCACAAATCGGCACTGGTAGATCCGAAGATGATGTCATCAACATAAATCTGGACCAGAATCAAGTCTTTTCGACAGTTTTCCGGAACAAGGTTTGATCAATCGTTCCACGCTTGTAGCCATGATCAAGAAGATGCGCGGTCAATGTAGCATACCACGCCCGAGGAGCCTGATGTAGCCCGTACAGAGCCTTGTCTAGTTTGTAGACATGATTTGGTTTCTTAGAATCAACGAAACCCGGTGGCTGAGCAACATAAATCTCCTCTTTGACCTTACCATACAAAAATGTTGTTTTAACATCCATCTGATATACTGTGAACCCCATATAAGATGCATAGGCAAGAAAAATTCTAATTGCCTCAAGTCTAGCTACTGGAGCATAGACCTCTGTGTAATCTAACCCTTCAACCTGACGAAACCCGTGAACTACCAGTCGTGCCTTGTTTCGAACAATAACCCCGGTGTCATCTTGCTTGTTTCTAAAAACCCATCTTGTATCAAGAGCTTTCTTTCCTTTTGGCAGTTTAACCAACCTCCATACCTTTAACTTATCAAACTGATTTAGTTCTTCATGCATAGCATCAACCCAACTAGCTTCTTGAAGAGCCATCTCAACATTCTTTGGCTCGATTTGAGATATGAAACAGGAAAACATACAACTGTTTATGTGTCTGGTCTGACTTCTAGTGGACACCCCTGCTTCAATGGACCTATGATGTTTTCAATCGGATGATTCTTTTGGATTCTTGATGGAATTAAATGATCAGAAACATCACTGTTAGGTTGAAGATTTGTTACGTTTTCCCAGGGATCAGTAAGGGGGTTTTTCCAGCCAGGCGTTGCTGTACTGTGAGAGTACGAAGTGCCGGCAACGTATTCATCTGGAATGGCGTCTGGAAACAGTATGCTCCCGAATATCTGACGAACGAAACTCTCCCCCTCAACATTTGCAGTATTCTCAGACGAGATTGATGAACAATCGGTCTCTGAAGATTGTTTAGGCTGATTATCTGTTGTGGTCGAAACACTGCTTAACTCAATAACATCATCATTCAGTAACGGAGAAATATGAGACAGTGACTGAGAACTATCTTGTGTTACTTCCACTGTAGGATCACCTTGAGAGTCTGTGTTGATGACTGGAAATACATTGAAGGGCTTGAAGAATTCATTGTAGTCGAATAGCCAATCGGGACCAACATGGGCGTCAGTCTCATTTTCTTCTAACCAACGAACTTCATAAGACTCTAGAATCTGCTTGGTTGACTTGTTATAGACCCTATATGCTGTATTTCCCGCATATCCAATGAAGTAACACTCATCTGCCGCGGCCCCAAACTTTGGAGTGGTTTCTAGATTTAGTAAGGTGCACGGACACTCGAAAGCTATGAAATGTGCGACGGTGGGTTGATGGCCATAAACAATCTCATACGGAGTCTTTATCTTGGACTTGTTGATTATCACCCGATTCTGAACATAACAGGCCGTATTAATAGTTTCTGCTCAGAAAAACAATGGCAGTTTAGAGTCACATAACATCGTTCGATTAGAGTTCTGTTTCTTCTTTCAGCGACACCATTTTGTTGAGGGGTCCGAGGAGCACTATACCGACGAAGTACCCCATTTTCTGAGCAAAAATGATTCAAGACAACATTCTTGAATTCCGTTCCATTATCACAACGGATTCCTTTCAGCTTTATGTTCAGTTGATTCTCCATTAACACCACAATCTTCTTAATCAGATCTGCAGTTTTACTCTTATTTGACAAGAAAAATACCCATGTAAAACGTGAGTAGTCATCAGTAATAACAAGACAGTAAGAGCTACGAGACAAACTTAAGACATGAATCGGCCCAAAGAGGTCCATATGAAGTAACTGAAAGACTGACGAGATGGTATTAATTAATTTTAGGCTTATGAGATTTTCAATGATGTTAACCGAAAGCACAAGCCACACATTTTTCAACAGTCACAAAATCCTTGATTGGTAACCCACGCACTAAATTGTTTTTAGCATGACGATTCAGGTTTTTAGTATTAGCATGACCAAGACGACGATGCCACAACATTGCATTATCTCCTGACACTTTTGAAAACAGGCAAGTTATTTCGTCAGGAACATTTTTGTTCATGTCAATCACATACGCATTATCTTTTCGTTGTGATCGAACAAGAATTCAGTCTTCTGGTATGATAATACCAGGTTTCAGAATTAAGCACTCCTTTTTAGTAAAATGAGTTTAAAAATCTTTGTCACAAATTTGTGACACGCTCAAAAGACTATGCTTCAATTCTGGAACGAAATTAACATTTTCAAATTTCAAAACACCGTTACTTACAGTACCCTTTTGAGTGATCTTTCCTTTTTTTCCTCCCACAAAAGACACGTACCCACCATTAAATGTTTGAATGTCGTGTAGCTGGGTAATGTCTCCTGTCATGTGCCTGGAACAGCCACTATCAACATACCAAGGTCTGATGATATTCCTCCATAGCTGTCCCTGCACAAAATACGGGATTAGTTAGTTTTTGGTACCCAGTCCATACTTACACTGGGTGACCCTGATTCGTCTACAGTTGTCACGGATTGCCATGACATCCTTTTGATAATCAAAAATAGATTTTGTTGAATCTTTCTCCGGAGATTTAGGCAACCATCTGTGTCTGTGTGATTTGGAGTTATATGTACGAATGGTTGCCGTAACCTCCGGTGATTTGGACGTGGGAGGAGAAGAATCCGCCCTTTTTTTCCTGTTTGGGCTTAGCCTTAGTATTTATATTTGAGTTTGAATTTGAGACATCTTTTCTGACCATTCTTTTGGACCTGTTCGGTTTGGTCTGATGAGGACTAAACCTGCCAGATTTGTTTCGATTCCAAGCATCGTCAAAGGAACTAGCTGGATAATGCCTGAAGTAGGGAATGTACGGACGATGTGGACAGTTTATGGCAATATGACCAGGAGTGCCACAGTTAAAACATGTTTGACGTTTTATGAAGAATTCATTCTGAGCAATTCCTTGTCGGGACTGGTTGTGTGGACCAATTTGCTTAGATTTGCGAGAATTTATGTCACCCCTTTTTAACTTATCACATTGTTTGTCATTAGAGCATCACTCCTTGAAAACTTAGGTGCAACATATTTTTCTGATGTTTTTGAAATTTTGATTTTATTAGAAACCACATTATTAAAGTTTAAAGTTTAAAACCGAATCAACCACACAAGTATCCTTGATCCTTAAAACAGAGCCCACACAAACAGTCGGAATAACAGAATTCAAAACAGGAAGTTCTAAAGAAACATTAGAAACAAAATTATTATCAAAATCAAAGCTAGGGTCGTCATCCTCATCAGTCCACTCCTTCACAATTAATGTTTCTGCACATGAAGTAGACACATTAGAATCGTTCATACTTGAAGTAGATGGACCGGTATTCGCAGAACCGGTCCCCTTAACCTTATCTTGAGCACCATACTTCAAGTCCTTTATCTTTTCTTCCTGTTCTTTGGTGACAGGAGTAGGGACATAATTGTGGTTGTATGGTGGGGGAACTTGACTGAATCCTATCCCCTCACCTTCATTTTCTTTCCACCACAGTTGATTCTCAATCATTGAGTTGACAACTTTACTGGACCCATCGAATTTCTTAAAATCAAATTCAGCGTTTTCAAACTTGCTAGTTAGATTTAAAATTTCTGACTTAGAGGCCTCCAATTTAGCAGTTAACCCAAAGATTTTCTGTTTGGCATCTAGATAGTGACAACTCTTTATGCTAAAATCAGACTTAAGTTTTTTAATGTCTTTGTTAAGAGATTCTATTTTGTCTAGAAAACCCTTTTCATTTTTCTTAAGTTTAAAATTTTCTGATTTTATTCTTTCCATATCTCTACTTAGACTGTCATTATGAAGTTTATACATTTCTATTTTCTCATCACAATTTAAAGAACATGGTTGAAAACGTACCTCAGATGAATCCGGAGAAGTGAACGCCATGTATGCAAACTGGAGCTCCTTGACCTTCTCCTCAGCAGTGTTTTCCTCTTCAGAGTCTTCAACTGTTGCGAAATTTGCAGTTTGATTTCCAATGTTAAGCGCAACCATCTGACCTTCCCACAAGAACGTTTGAGCAACCATACCTCTCTCACCATTTCCCGAACTGCCTCCAACTTCACTCCGAGCATTCCCAACTGGAACCAATGCCCTTTCCGTATTTCCATCCTTAGTTGGATTAGTACATTCACGAGCAAAATGTCCCGGCTCGTGACAGTTGTAACCCCTGAGGGTCTCTTTGTTAAAACCCACCTTTTGGTTATTAGGCATGTTCCAATTAATTCTACCTGTCCTCTTAGTAAACTTCTTTGCACGGAAGACTGCCATGGCAATTTGCCACGAGATGTCCATTTCTTCAACATCATCGGGATGAATTTGATCTAATTCAGCAGTAACCACCGGTTGAACCAAGTCTCTGGCCAGAAAAGCATGATAACAGTTCATAAATCCCGCCATTAGAGCGATATTTTCTTGAATTTCTTTAGGTATGGTGGGAATCTGGCTGGAGTTTAGACTGGGAGTGGTTTTACCAGGATCATTTGTAGACTTGGTGAAAAATGCTGGAGCTGGATTAGGTGAATTGGATGATGATGATTGACCGAGGGTAGATGAAAACATCTGGAAGTTTCCTTGTGGTGGTTGCTGAGTGGGCTTGAACAGTGAGAAGCTATCTTGAGACATAAGAGCACTATTAGAGGCAACGTGTATCCCGCAGCACTATAAGAACTAACATGATTTATTGCCCGATGTTTATCATCCATATCACATGCTTTAATAGTGGCAATCATTTCAGTCATGCTCATTCTGTTAAGATCTTTGGTCTTTTTGATAACTGCAATATTCATGTCCCAATTTTTCGACAGAGAATTCACCAACTTGTTGTTAATTTCTGAGGTTTGTAGAAAGATTCCAGCAATCTCATTTCAGTTATAAGAGATATAAACCTTTGAAGTTGGGATTCCAGTGTTCTCCCAGAACATGATTAAAACATATTAAACTTTTGTCGCAGCAAATCTTGGTGACTCCTCTTCATATCCTCATTTCCCTCATAAAC